>NC_089768.1:6197500-6260000 GCF_040412425.1 Macrobrachium rosenbergii | reverse complement strand
GCTGTGTTTGCGCAGAAGTCTCAAATTTCTTACCTGGCCCTCGGCGAGCTGGAATGTTTAGTCGAGTGGCTTTCAGACTCGACCAAAGTTACGGATGACCTTTATGATAGACTTTCCAAAGGGTTAGAGATTCATACAATGCTCTTTGTTTACAAGAAAACCTTCCCCATACATTTTAGACCTTCCGTCCCCCTAATATAAGGTCGTATTTTGAAATGGATCCTTTGTTCATTCTTGAAAATATGTTGTTATACTTTTCTGGTTCTTATGTCACTATGAAGTAAGAGTTTAATTTGAAAAGCGTTGTTTCACATCCCTCCACGGGCTGATGAAGTCATTTCGGTCTTAATTACATGTTACGTAGTAGTGAATGTGTTAATTACCTTCTTCGCCCTCTCCTCACCCTTCCAGGTTCCTTCACACCCCTCATGCTTACTTTTTTCTCTTGTGTGAAAACCTTTTCATTTTTATCTAAAATTAAAGCCTTGTATAATTCTCTTCCCTCACAGGAGTTAGCGTATGCTATTTTGCTTGAGTTCAATATATTTTCTGTAAAGTAGTTGCAAAATTATACATTAAAGTATTGGCGAGCAGACTCTTATTTGAAAAACAACGGTACCTAGTGAGCGGTAGGGCCATATGTGAAAAACAATGAAGATGGACAAGTAAGAGAAAATAAGAGATAAATGACAAGAAATAGCAATAAAGTGGATGCCACAAGGAGGTAGACAGATAAAGCATGAAAGAGAAATTTTCAGTGACAGAATGAATGCAACGGTAAAACTTCCAACAATGCTGTTACAACCACAAATATGGCAAGTTCCTTTTTCTTACACTCGTGCTCACTTTCAATAATCCATTAACATTACTTAAATAATTCACTACACACGCCGAAACACGCGAAATGCCTACTGATAGAAATCAGTACTTTGACCAGCTTTGCCCTTCAGTTGTTATGGTAATTACATCTTGATTTACAATGACTCCAGCGAGGTATTGCAACCGCTCTTTACTCAGGTAAGCTAAGGGGCAGTTTAGACTCGATGAAAAAACTGCCATGATAATAAAATCTTGTTTTTCTTAACTAATGTTCTCTCTCTCTCTCTCTCTCTCTCTCTCTCTCTCTCTCTCTCTCTCTCTCTCTCTCTCTCTCTATCGATCAGTCTGTATGTCAGTCTGTTTGTCACGTACAAACATACCTACATATTATGCAGTGCAACCCATTGATATAAAAAAATCGATAAAATGAATCCAAGTAAAACATTACTTTTGGATGAGATATTCTGCTAGTCTGTGTTCAGTGATTCATTTCTTCTCTCTCTCTCTCTCTCTCTCTCTCTCTCTCTCTCTCTCTCTCTCTCTCTCTCTCTCTCTCATATATATATATATATATATATATATATATATATATATATATATATATATATATATATATATATATATATACATATACATACAGTATATACTCGTATATACGAATATATATGTATGTGTATATATACATATATATATAATATGCACACACGTACATATAGAGATATATACTGTATATATATATATATATATATATATATATATATATATATATATATATATATATGTATATATATACATATATATACTGTATATATAAAGTATATATATATATATATATATATATATATATATATATATATATATATTATACATAACTCTTACTGTCTTTTCATACTCTGAAGCAATGAAACTACTACCAGAACTATGTCTCATTATTTTTACCTTGCGTGTTTTGTGTGCCTTTTCCTGAAAGGAGAAGTTCCAGTACAAAGGAGCAATTCTCAGTTATATTAACTTTACATCGCTTCATTTATTTTTTTAATACTTGACATCTTTTCTAAATTTCCCCCAGAGTAGTAGTTCCTAGAGTTAGGTAACCATTAAATTCCTTGATCAACGTTGCTTCAGATTATCATCAAAGGACCTCTTTGTCAATCTGGCACTTATGATTGAGTTGTAAAAATATCATGAAGTTGATTAATTAGAATACCTTGTTTTTATCCATGTAAAGCAACCTTGGCTGTGATATTTTACTTAGGTAAGGTAGAAATGTCTCCATAAATAATGCTTGAGGAGGTAAGATCAATACACATTTGTTACCATAGTAAAACAATCTATTAAGCAATTATTTCTCTAAGTGTTCCAGCGAGAAAGATACTTTTATTTCATACTGACATTATATATGTATAATAAAGTTCCACTTGAATTTAGCCATTGCATCATAATTTCTTAACAGCCTTTAAGAATCGTAGTTATTAATGATGAAGGTGACAAACAATAATAAAAGATTATAGTGGCTTGCGACCTTATTAAATAGATGACGGTAAAGGAGAATGCATTGAAAAAATTACCTTACACTCGATACTTAATCATTAATTGAATTTCTTACAATTCTAAGGAAAATTAAATGTTCAATAATTAAATCACGGCTTTACAAATAGTCTTTGTCGAGGAAAAATACAACAAAATCAAAATTATGCAGGAAAAATAGCCATCAATAACCCGGATACTAGCATGCCAGATTTCATCAAAATGAAATACAGGTTTAAATGTTGACCTTTTAATTGACCCGTCTCTAAAAGATAAATGAAGGTAAAAAAAAATATGGTGGAAATTCCTCTCCAACCCCGAGAAGGATTTTTATTCTGATCAGTGACCGTTGAGAATAAGTCCAGTAGAAAAACACCTAAAACAATAATTATGAAGTATTGTCAAATCCTAAAAACGAAAACCTTTAACTGTTATACTTTCCGAGACCGATAGGAAAAAAATCTTAGGCGTTGACCTTTAAGTGAACCTCACAAGACAAAAAATATTTGGGAAAAATGGCTACCAATCATCAAGTCATGCACTTCCTAAAACTGTATCGAAAATAAAGACACTAATACGAATTAGACTCTCGCTGTGGCTTTTCTGACCAACAGTTACTACCATTTGACAGATATTGCATACCACAATTGCATACCAGAAAATGTAGTCATTGCAGCATATGACGTCGAGAAAAGTATGAAATTATAGCCAATAATGAATGATGGCATATTTTTATTGACCTGTGACATTGAAAAGCAGGTGAATGTCAATATAATAGCTTCAATAATATCGAATATTGGTAAGCTTCTATTAATCATATTTTGCCGGAATCTTGACTGTTAACTGAAAAATAGCCTAAGCCGAAAAAGAATTTGGGAAAATAATCTCCCACTCTCAAGTTATTTTCTTACCTAATTCTATCAAAATTAGAAATAGGAAAGTGACAACAACGCAACAACTACAATAATAATAATAATAATAATAATAATAATAATAATAATAATAATAATAATAATAATAATAATAATAATCAGTTTTCAACTGCATCCATTCTAAATAACAGAGACTACCATTCGACACAGACTTCTCACAATGCAGTTGCGGTGTCATGAAATAATTGCAGCCTATGGTTTATTAAAACATTATGAATTCATAGATAATAATTTTTTGTTCATAAAAGGTAATAAACAAATAGAGAAGATTTCAATAAAAACTGGTGGGACAGTAAAACGTCCACCTCCAAGGGCCGCATTTTCACCCTCAGGACACAATTCATAAGCATTTTGATAGTGGAGAACAGAAACCTATAAGTATCAGTTTTGGAGAGCTATGAAAATGCCAAGATTTTAGGCTTTAAATGCACCAGTGATACTCGGAAAATTGGTTAGGGCAATAAAGTACTCAACAACAAGTTTCACCGACGTCATACGAACATTTTCCCTTCAAATTGTCGTGCGACCCTCGAATGTAGGTGAGGTAAAAATATTTCATAAAATTAACCCCAGCCCCAGTGGAATTTGCCAAACCAATTTAATCAAATTTAATCGAAAAGCTAACCCGTCCCCCTTGAAAATTCTTTATTATTATTATTATTATTATTATTATTATTATTATTATTATTATTATTATTATTATTATTATTATTAAATAGCTTAGCCAGATCCTTGGCAAAATTTATTTTAAGATTTGCTTCTGATACTTGGTATATGTTGCTGGTTGAAAGCTGGACAATCATTAAAGATGCGTTTGACTGGAAGTGTTGTTCTTCATTCTCTGCATGGGTGGATTCATGAATGATTCGTTTTGGTTATTCATCAGGTATCTATGGGTATGACGAGACGGGATGATATGACTTCAATGTGGCATTCATTTTAGATCAAAGAACTCGATAATCCAACCGTTGATTTATTTTCTTTTCAGTTTGTTGTGGTCACATTAATTATATAAAAATGACTGTCATAGGTTTTCGATGGCAAATTACTGAAAGGAACAAATTTATTTGATCTAGTCATAGTAATAACATCATTGGCTGCTTTACCTGAATGATTTGTGGAATGAAAGCTTAATGCTGTAGAACAAAGGGGTTTTCCGGAGAATGATTCTGAAAGACACCTAAAGCGCTGTTAGAATCATGAAAAGTTATTTGTGGTGTCATGAGTTTAATAATCTTAAATGCTGACTTGATGATATTACAGCAAATTATACACAGGGGGAAGATTTAGATCCGTCGACATAAGTTGAATAATGTCGACATTTACGTCTTAAAAGTTCTACTGTATGGTGCTTATGATGTTTAGGTACTTTCATTATGGCAATGTTAAGAATATTTTGGATATGTTGTAAGTTTGAGGCAGTGTAGAATATGACAAAATCCATATATATATATAAATGGATGTTTGTATGGATGTATGCGCGTGTGTTCCAACATAACTCTGAAATGCATTGAGCAATTTCAACCAGACTTGGTATACATATGACTTATTATCTGGAAAAGAACACTGTGAGGGTAAGACATCACTAGCACCAAAGGGCACCAAAGCGGGTGGGAGTGGGAAGGGCTTCCCTGAAACGGGCCTGGTTCTGCCTGTAGACCTAGTAACAAAATAAACTCTGCTGGTTCATCATACGTCATTTCGGTATACATTATGACTTACCACCTAGAAAAGAATACTGTGGGGGCAGTAAGACATCACTGGCACAAAAGGGAGTGGCGGTGGGAAGGGGGTGACATAAAAATAACCGAAAACGACAGATATTAGTATCTAACTCATAGTTTTTGAGGTCGCTGGGAAGAATGGTGACACTCCCAGTGCCCTTCAAGTCCAAGTTCAGCGCCAGTAGGAAGGTGGGTGAGAATGAGTGAAAAATTAAATTTCAAAAATGACAGATACTAGTGTCTAGTCCATAGTTTTCGAAGTTGCTCAAATGAATAGTGACACTCCCGATACCATTCAAGTCCAAGTTCAGCCCCAATAGGAAGGGGAGGTGAGAAGTGGTGAAATATAAAATGTCAAATATGTTGGGCAATGTAATTGAAGCAACTATCTTAACAGGAAAGGGGGAGAGAGAGAGAGAGAGAGAGAGAGAGAGAGAGAGAGAGAGAGAGAGGACTGAAAGAGAGAGTGGATGGGGTGTTAGGGAGGAGAGAGAGAGAGAGAGAGAGAGAGAGAGAGAGAGAGAGAGAGAGAGAGAGAGAGAGTGGATGGGGTGTTAGGGAGGAGAGAGAGAGAGAGAGAGAGAGAGAGAGAGAGAGAGAGAGAGAGAGAGAGAGAGAGAGTTTATCGGTTGTCATTCAGAGTTTTCCTGGGCAGCGCTGGTTGGTTAGCTAGTCATCTAAAAACAAACTATTATTCCTTTTACCGGTAACTGATTTTCTTATATTGTTTAACTTAGACTTTCTTGTCGGACACCAATTTCTAATTCATATGTGTCTGTATAAATGTTAGCTATTCTTACTGGAAAGTGCAGTTTGTTAGTAAGACTTCATGATTAAAGGTAAGTGACCTAGAATATCATTGTTTTATAGTGTTTTCAATTTATCAATTCTCCAGGTAGTATCATCAAACTTTTGGGTATCAACAAATATCGTAACTGTAATTTGTTTCCATTCAACTCTTCAAATATGATCTCCTAAGTGGCATAATTAGTTAAGTATAAATCTGTTTTTCGGTAACCCATGCCATGTTACGTTCTGGTGACCATATTACTTGTTCTTGATTATCAGGTCAACATTGAGTTCACGATTTTTCCCATGACTTTAATGAGACAGCTAGCTAATGGGAACATCTAATTTTTTCTACAGGAAATAGTAACATATATTGAAGAAGATGACTTAAAGCTGGAACAGTTTGATGGGTTGCTAGGATCTTTGCCTAGTTTATTTATCAGAATATCGATGGCACATCACAAGTGTCATCGTCATACCAAACAACTTGAGACTATATTTCTAAGTCCAAAGGTGTTTGTAAAATTGGAATAAACAACTTTTGTTTGGAGGGCTAGATGACTGATTAAAGCGTCTTGAACTGGAGCTGTGCTATTACAGTAGAAAAAGCAAATTTGAATCCCCCATACATAAATTATGTTTCTTAATCTAGATCTTTAGTTGTTTCAGACGGTTTCCATTTATATTTAATATTGCTTGTGAATCATGAACTCACTGTCCTTTAAGGTATGCCTTGGCAGTCTGGTTTCTGATCCGGTGATTTTTTCCTAAATTTTTGGCCAGTTAGTTTGTTGTGGTATTATGTTTTACCTGTCCTGTTTTCATGAAATTGTTTTTCATTTAAACATTTCTTCTCTAAATTTTGCTGATGTTTTGATACAGATTTTAAAATGGAAAATGCTGAGAATTTTGTTGTTTTCGAGAAGAAAGGGTTTAAGAACGTATAAACTCTTGTTTCAAATTAAATAATCTATGGCTGATTTTGTGATTTTTATCAATCCATCATACACTTTTCTTCAGTATTAGTAATGAAAGTTGTGATATATCAATCGGTTACGATGTGGTCTTAAAAAATTCATATGGTGGAATAATATATATTGTACTTTACCAACTCTGCTTTTTATATGCTCTGTAGCGTTTGAATAACCAGATCTCTATGTTAATTATTATACTAGGTAATGATCAATAGAGGATAAATCCTGAGAGACAGACTTGCTGCTCAAGGCATGAAACACAGAGAGATGTCAACAGATGACATAACACAACTGGTATTTGTATAAGAAGTATTAGTATCTTCTTCATTTAAACAATACAAGTTATTACTGTTGATAAAATGCTCTATTTATTAATTACATCTCTGCATTTAGGCACTTCGAATCCCATATGGGGCTGCGTATATAGAATGTTGCCAAGTAGTAATAACAATTTCCTTCATATGCGTTTAATTAGAGGAATTTATTTCTGGTGATAGAAATTCATTTCTCGGTGTAATGTGGCTCGGATTCCACAATAAGCTGTAGGTCCCGTTGCTAGGTAACCAATTGGTTCTTGGCCACGTAAAATAAGTCTAATCCTTCGGGCCAGCCTTAGAAGAGCTGTTAATCAGCTCAGTGGTCTGGTTAAGGTATACTTAACTTATATGCGTTTAATATACATATTATGAATGGCTAGTTGGTTGTTCCCTACAACATGTAACGTTATGGTGCATAACTGAAGTGAAGGATTCTGGATTATAGTTTTATCATATGCAATTATGTTATGAATGTAAATTTCGGTTTCTAGTTCTTAATCAGTTTGCATGGGCTGGGCTGACGGGCCAACTGGCAGTTTTTAATCCGTTTGATAGATTAAAAACTGCCATACATTGCAGTGTTGAATACATAGACGCATGGTTTTATATTTAGGTGCTAATCGCTGTAGTTTACTTAAACAGATGATAATTTTAATTCCGTTTAGGTTCCATCGGATAATATAACAACTGGAAATTAAGTAAACGTTGTCAAGTTATGGTGAGTAATTGCTTTGCTAATCTCTTTTGGAAATTTAGATTAGTGCGATTGGATGCACTCGTATTCTTTTGCTTTGGTATGGGCGTTTTATTTTTTGTTTCTATACATTTATCAATTATGTTTTGAGAGAGAGAGAGAGAGAGAGAGAGAGAGAGAGAGAGAGAGAGAGAGAGAGAGAGAGACGCCTCAACGTCGATGTCAAGACTAAATCAGATACCATATAATACATTACGTAGTACAGTGTACCAAAAGTTAAAGTACACGTCTATCATAATTCCTCTATTCTTTTTTTCGGTAACTTACAAATGTATTCAACAAAAACCCCCTAAAACGCATGTGTGTGTGTGTGTGTGTGTTTTTTTTTTTTTCTTGACTGCCGAAGGCTTAATGCACTTGTAATGTTCAATGTATAAATTGTATGGTTAATGATGTAATTCTTTTTGTTATTTGATTTGCAGTGACATGAGTACCGATATTAGTGAAATGAAATAAAACTCCAGCTCTTATATGGATGCGGCGATGTGAATATGGCAATTTATAGCATAGTTAGTGTATTATCACTACAAAACTATCAGTTTTCTCATTACTATCTTCATAGAAAACGGAGACTTGTGGCTTTCTTGTGTATTACAAGGCTAACTTAAACTTGTTCATCTTTGAGTCAATTTTTTGTTTAGCAATTGACAGTATCTGCACTCCAAAAAAAAGGCAATCACATTACAGATAGAGTCAATATAATCCTCGTCTTTGTTAGTCTTCCTTTCGCTCGTATTATTAGCGTCATGTATGTATCATATGTAAGTGCAAGATATGTTATGTACCGCCGCAGTGCAAGAGACATTATTAAATAGCGTAGGAAACTCTCGTATGGTGAACTTGTTCAGTTCATAGGTATTGCATAGTATTGTATTGATTGTATAAATAGTGCCGTGTTATTCTCATGTTTAGTATTGAATCCTATATGAACTACCTCTCAGAATATGATTCTGTAAGTTCTACCTCGTGTAGAAGGATACGATTCCTTACTGAATGCTATATTTTGTATTGTATAATTTATACGCTTGTATACTTAATATCTCTCTTCTTGTCTCTCGGTACGACGTACTGCGTCCAATAAACTACAGCAGAAGATTGCGTTTATATCATCCAGGATATTTGACGATGAGAATGGGTTACTAACAACCGATCATCTCCCTTCGCAGTTTAACACAATAACAGCTGGAAGGTAGTGACATATAACTGTCATAGATATAGTATTGGTGACGTAAAAGGGGGCGGGCTAACAGCAGAAAAATACAGTACGGGGGTAGGCTAGGCTACTCTAAGGCAGACGGTCATCGGAAACGACTCTTCTACTAGATGAAGGTCAACTCAGCGCACTCCACTCAAGATATCATTAGATCTAGGACTACACCAAGTAGGATAGACGTAAGCATGTAAGGCTGAGAGGGTTTAGTAAAATCAGGTAGGCTACCATAGGCTAGCATACCTGAAAGTTTATAAAAGGGCTCAAGGCAGGCACTGTATGTGTAAGCAGCAAAAGAAGTGCACAACCAAAAGAGAGACATGACTTAGTCCAGATTAAATTTTGTTGGGGATTCATTTTGCCTAGATTTGACAGAATCCAAACGACATAAGCTATCCTAACTCTCAAACTCCCTAACACCTAACACTACCAAAATGCAGTTAGATGTAAATGGTTACTAGAAAGGTCAGTATTGAGTAGGATCCACAACCAGTGGTTACCAGATGGAAAAAGTGGATACGTAGCTTCGAGATTTACTTAGTAGCACCAGTGTTCCCAAAATGGATGCAAAAATATCATGTGGATACTTTCTGAAGTGGAGCATGCGGTTTTACGACGTTCACCAAAATGATACAAAATGCCAGAAGTTGGCAAAAATTGAATACTATTACTGAAATTTTTACTGTAATTGATATCTTTTCTATTTTTTGTATTTTCCGTATTTTATTTAACCAAATACTTTATTATCGTATTTGCCAGGGTGATTTTGACCCACTTTTCACCGTAGTTTAAAAAATTGCCTTTTCTTGTCAAGAATAATACCGAAGATCGTTTAACTAATGTTAAACGGGAGCACAGGATATCGACCTTATTATCTCACGCAAACCTGTGATGTTTGTTTGTTATAAATTCCCTTCTAATTTTATGAAAGAAACTAATTGGTACTTTGGAAGTAAAGTGGAAACCACATTGAATGATGAACATAAGATGAAACTGCAATCAGAGTTAGGTGATTTCAGAGTTAGGTGTTTTAATTTTTATACAGAACTTTCTGGACAAATCTGTAAAAGGTTGAAAGGAATGAATGATATATTACCTTTACTGAATGCATGTGACCGTGTAGTAGCAAGTGTCAGTACTGTTAAAAGTTTAGTTCCCTTCTTAACTAAATATCCCCTGCTATTATAGATTCTGAATATGATTAATGTAATGATGAATGGAAAACACTCGTTTTTTGGGATAAAATAGGGAAGTCAGATAATGCCACTGAATTTTGGTGTTCAGTAAAGAAAATGGAATGTAGTGATGCGACACCTTCTGCGTTCCCTAAACTCTCCCAAATTATATTGGATTTGTTAATCCTACTTCACTCCTATGTTGCAATAAAGAGAGTTTTCTCCCATATCATATTAATAAAGACTGATATTAGGAACATGCTAAATACAGTAACTAATGGACTTTTATTAGCCAAAGGAAATGGAAGGGATCGTCACTTTGCTATGAATGGAAGCCTAGTCATTCTATGATTCACTCGGCTCAAGCTGCTGTCAAATAGATTTTTACTTCAGTGTGCCAAATTATTTGTTATCTATTTTCAGTTGTTATCATAACTACAGGTACTGGATATCGAGTAACAATTTAAATAACTGTATAATGTAAAAACTTTTCATTTTGTCATTTCAAGTTAAAATTTTCATAACGTCAGTTCCGTTCATGATTATGTATTAGCAATATTTAAATACTTTCATTTGAACTATCAGGTTGTTGTTTTGATGATTATAATCAGTAGAATATATTAAGACTCCGCTATACATTTCAATAGCACTCTTGATACACCAAAGGAGAGTTAAACTTCTTAATCTGCAGTGTTTAGTAGACTATTTAAAGTCAGTATTAACATAATTTATGGTCTTTATTACAATTTATTTTTTTTGTAGTGAATCATTAAAAGGCTTTTCACCACTTAGTACTGTAGTTGTTGTATTTATAGTAGTTATATGATGCTACCTCACATTTGTTACTGTGATTACCTGTTTGGGTGAAATAATCGAATGTTAGTATCTATCCCATCCTCGTCGACAATATGTTACTACCTTTCATTTGTTGTTGTGATTACCTGTTTGGGTGAAATGATCGGTTGTTAGTAACCCATTCTCATTGTCAAATATCCCGGATGATATAAACGCAATCTTCTGCTAAACATGAGAATAACATTGTTTATTTATACACTGCAATATTGTGCAATACCTATGAACTGAACATGTTCACTTTACGAGAATTACCTGCGCTAGTTACACTGTGACATTACGTAACATATCTTGTACTTACATACGAGACATAAATGACAGTCTCCTCCCCCTTTACTTGTGGCTAAAAAACATAAATAACAATCTCCTTTGCCTTATACTTGTTACTGAACAACTGTTTCTCAACACTTACATGTCTAATATTTCAGGAGACTTTCCTCTACTCATTCTGTTAGAGAATACTCTAGGTGTGTGCTGAGCTGGTGCAAGTATGTTCTCTTCATTTACAGTTGGTGGTTGAACATCTTGGTGAGCAGTTTGTACATTTAACTTCATTAACTCTGAGGTATTTGAACCTTGTACTTCTGTATGAATTGTACTGAATGACCGCAACTTATCAACATAGCGTTTTAAAATCCTACCACCGATATTAACAACATAATGTACATTACCTATCTTCCTGACAATTTCTCCTTGAATCCATTTCTCCGAGGTACTGTATGACCATATCATGACATGACTTGAAAGAGTGTAATGTCTTATTTTAGGAAGGTTTTCAACTTAATCATAACCTTTCAATTCTAACTGACTCTGCATGCTCAGATACATAAGATCTAACTTATTCTTAATCCTCTTCCCAATCAATAAATTTGACGGTTTTACACCCGTGGTAATATGTGCGGTTGTTCTAAAGGATAATAGGAACTTTGCAATGTGAGATACTACATTACCAGAATTTGCTTGTCTACACTTCATATTGTGTTTGAAAGTTTTAACAAATCTTTCTATTTCTCCATTCGTTGCTGGAAGGTATATTGCTGACAATGTATGTTGTATACCATTTACATTCAGAAATTCCTTAAACTCTTGTGAAGTGAACTGGGGACCATTGTCTGTCACTATCCTTTCTGGGAAACCATGTGTTGCAAAAATTGACATAAATGCTGTTATAGTTACAATTGATGATGTTGTTTTCACTAGTATAACTTCTGGCCATTTACTATATGCATCTACTACTTTCAGATATGAATATCCCCAAAAAAAGGACCTGCAAAATCTATGCGTTGCCATGGATATCTTGGTAATTCCCATGGGTGCATTCTTGTTGGTTTGGATGGTTTTATTGCAATCCACAATACATACACTTCCTAACCAGATTTTCAATGTCCCTATCAACACCTGGCCACCAAGCATAAGTACTAGCAATTGACTTGGATCTGACTATACCCTGCTGGTCTGCGTGTAGGCTATTTCCCACAGAACTCTACTTCTAAGTGAACCTGGAATCACTACTATTGATCCTCTCAGAATACACTCTTGTGTGACACTCAGTTCATACCAAATGTCTTTGTAGGATTTACAGGTAGAGATTTGCACACAAATCTCTACCTGTAATTAAACTCTGTAATACCTTTGAGAGTAATGAGTCTTTCTTTGTACCATATGCTATTTCCTTTGCTGTAAATGGGTAAGTTATATGTAGAAATAAAAAAAAAAATACTATCATGTTCTTCTGGTGCTTGCTCTACAGGTAATCTTGGCAATGTATCTGCATAACCCATGTTTGATGTTGGTCTATACTCTATGTTATAATCATATACTGCTAATGTAATGTTGTGGGCGTGCTGCTACGAACGTAGGTAATCTAGCTTTTGGACCTAAAATTACTAACAAGGGTTTGTGGTCAACAACTAATGTGAACTTTTTCCTACCATATACGGTAGATGCATATAGAACTTGTTTACTCCATACACTATTGCTAATGCTTCCTTTTCAATTTGTGAGTAGTTTCTCTCTGCCTAGTTTAATATCTTAGAGGCAAATGCAGTAGGCTTTTCTGTACCATCTGACATTACATGCTAATACTGCTCCTAAACATTATGTTTGAAGCATTACATACTAACGTTACTGGTAAATGTATTTGATAATGCACTAGGAATGGGGATGAGGTTACTTCTGCTTTGGTTCTTTCAAAGGATTTTTGACATTCCTTTGTCCAATTCCATTTAACATGCTTATTAGCAAATTATATAATGGGTGTGCAATTGTTGCTAAGTTCTGAATGAAACATCCGTAGAATGTTACCAAAACTAAAAAACATTGCAATCCCTTGACATTTTCTGGTACCTTTGCTGACTGTACTGCCTTTACTTTATCTTTTGTCTTGTGAATGCCTTCACCACTGATGATAAAGCCTAATTATTCTAGTGAGTCAACTTCTAAAATACATTTACTATTGTTGACTTTAATATTATGTACCTTCAGTTTCATGAGAACTGCACATAATCTTTCTCTATGCTCTTTCTTCTTTTTGCCGGCAACTAATATGTCATCAATGAGAATGAATACTCCAGGCATATCTGCAAATATTTTGTCCATTGTTTGTTGCTATATTGCTGGACTGCTGGCTACGTCATATGAAAGTCTTTTTGGACAATATAACCCTAAATGAGTGTTGACAGTGAAATATTTCTAGGAGTTTTCATCCATGGAGAGCTGTTGAAACATTTGTCTAGGATCCAGTTTTGAAAATATAGCACATCCGGACAAAATTGCAAACATGTCTTTGGGATTAGGCAACGAATGTTGAGTTACTTGCAGTTGTGAATAAACTGTATATATATATATATATATATATATATATATATATATATATATATATATATATACACAGTTTATTCACAACCATTAAGTGCAAATATCATTTATTATCCAATTCACTCTGCTTCGGGAATATTACCGAAGAGGAAATACAATCGACAAACGATTCGGTACGGTACCTGGGAGATTCGAACACCTGGCAGTACGGATCGACGAATTTTAGTGACAGTAACCACTAGGCTGTCAAGACAGCCTAGTGGTTACCGTCACTCACTGAAAAGTCGTCACTCCGTACTTTCAGGTGTTCGGATCCCTCAGGTACCGAATCATTTATCTGTTATAGTTACCCTTCGGTGATATTCCTGAAGTAGATTGAATTGGATATTAGAAGACGTTTGTAGAAAAATCACTGTTTATGTGATATATATATATATATATATATATATATATATATATATTGTGTATGTGTATATATGTATGTATATATATATATATATATATATATATATATATATATATATATATATATATATATATATATATATATATATATATATATATATATATATATATATATATATATATATATATATATATATATATATATATATATATATATATATATATATACATATATATATATATAGATATATATATATATATATATACAGAGAGAAAATTGGTTCAACTACCTATCCAGGATGTAAGATGTAGCAAGCTCAGACATTTTCAAAGTGCTAGAGAAAGCATCCAGTTACTGAAGAACTAATGAAATTGAAATTTTTACATTCATATGAGCCATCCTTGAAATAGTCATCTTGGATCCAGCGCACCCTCAAATACTTCAAAATTTCAGCATTCTTATTTGAAGAGTACAGCCATTCCTCTGATTCATAATTTCCTATAGAGAAAAAGTTAAGTATATCTTAGTTTAACCAGACCACTGAGCTGATTAACAGCTCTCCTAGGGCTGGCTCGAAGGATTAGATTTATTTGACGTGGCCAAGAACCAACTGGTTACCTAGCAACGGGACCTACAGCTTATTGTGGAATCCGAACCACATTATACCGAGAAATGAATTTCTATCACCAGAAATAAAAACCTCTAATTCTTCATTGGCCGGTCGAAGAGTCGAACGCTGGGCCAACAGCGTGCTAGCCGAGAGTTCTACCGACACCTGCAATGAAGAACTATTTCCTATAGAAGATAATAACACCATCAATAATGTCAGATGTCAAAATTGGTAAAAACTCATTCTATGTTAGTTTCTGTAATTAAAACTAATAATAATAATGGCCTTCTCTATCGCTTGACATTACAGTATCTCTTAAGCAAATCGTTTATTCTTTAATTTTAACGTACACTTAGCCCTTAAATCAGGTTTGTGCAATATCGAACACATAAAGAATTTAGGTTCTAATAGATTCTAGTAATTTTGGTTGTGTATGTGTGTGTCTAAACAAAGAATTTATATTAAATGTGTCAAAGCAATAACTTTTAATACGACCTCCTGAGTCCGAACTAAATTACCTAGTGAAAATTTGAATATGGAGGAGGTTCATATGTCTGGATTAGATATATTGATGTCGATCATTAAAGAAGACCAATATTGATGATCATGAAACTTTTTACTGTCCTTGAGAGATTTTTGCTTCCTGGAATATATTATTGCTTTCGTTCAGCCCTCTCTCAGTCTGCTGTCTGTGTCTTTGTTACTTGAATGAAAAGACCGTCTGTTGAAGCAAAATACTTCATATTTGCTAAAACCATTTTGAATTGAGTGTTCCATAAGGAACTCTCATGGGATCGTTTCTTACAAAAAAAATAACAATAATCTCGAGGAATGCATTTATGATAGCCTATTGTTGCAGAATGTTCAAGTTGCATTGCAGATTTCCGGGAAAAAAATCTAGTGGCAGACATAATTGAAATGTGTGTGAAATATTCAGAGAAATTTCATGACATACTTTACAGGTAAAGGATTAAAACTACACAAGAAAACTCTTGTTTTCATAGGTTCATTTTTACATTGCCAAAAGTAAGACTTCTGGCTGCCTCATCCCCTATAAACGCTAACAGCACTCTTCAGAATTACATATTTCTTAAATTTAGAAAAAACATACCTAAATATGAACAATAAAAATTAACAGACGATCCAGTAATAAATGGGCTGCAGTAAAACTTCTGTAGCAAAACTAGGAAAAATGCAGAATTCACTTATAATGTTGTTACGGGTCAAGGCATACTACATGATTAGGCAATGCTGGTTTTTATGAAATTAGGATGAATCTAGCTAGAAAGTTCTTAACTTCTTCTAACTATGTCACAGTGCTTTGTACTGTCAGGGACTTAGCTGGCAGGCAAACAAGGCAGAGTAGTGACCAGATGGTTCCCAGGATGATTTATTTTACAGAAAAACAACTTTCAAACGCGAAGAGTAAAGGAATTAATTATTTGTCAATAAATGCCAGCGAAAGTAATGTGGAATCGCAAGTTAAAACACAGCTGGCTGCTTATATTAATAACCAGTGATATCTCTAGTTATGATTATTTACGTTTTAGGTAATTTAATTCTGCATGTTTTACGGGAAATAACCTCATCCTTATTACAGTGCTCACTTGGTCATTTGGAAGAATACTCGAGAATATTTCATTACCAAAATTACCAAGAAGACTAAGGATGATATTAATAGTGTCCTTTTCACACCATTGTAAAGTTAATTCCATTAGGAATTTCTATATTTCATTTGTAACAGAAATATCGTCATGTGCTCATTAAGTGGCATGCGTTTACTGTTACAAAAATTCAATGAGCACATATACTCAGTTCCCTGTCCTCCAAAGTATCCATAAAAGATGTTTTACAGATTCTCGCATAGTATCAGAGGAACTAGCGCCCCATTCAAACTTTTTCGCATTCTTGATGAAACAATAAAGTTAGTAGACTTGTGAATGTACAGTATAGCTGTGGACATTCACTCGGGAAACGTTATACAAACAGAAATTTGGCTGTAGTGTAGGCAGTATTCTAAGTTTAGTACTAGTTATATTATATATGGGATACTTTGAAAATACGTCGATAAAACCCACAAAACCCCCATGGACATGATTTGAATGAGATAACTAGACGAAATTTTAACTTACCTTAATTCTAGTTATGCTGATTTTAATGAATTTTTCGCGCAATTAACAGTCCAGTGCCAAGCGTCAACTTCAAAACAGAATGAGAAATGGAAAAAAAAGATTTCCTTAATCATGGGATATAAAAAAGAATATAAATTTACTGCCAACAGAAAATCTACTGCATTATCAAACATTCACTTCTTCAGTTGCCATGGTATCTCAGTTATAATGGGTGTAGCCTGCAATTTATTTTTACAGGCCATTGGGATTTGCTCTCCAAAATACCCAGATCTAGAATTTAAATTGATTCATAAGTAACAGTCATCCATAAAATACTCCGACCACGTGATTAAGCAAGAGATGTACAAAAACCAATTAATTCTTCACCTGTCACTACCTAATCCCGACCCCAGGTCTGCCCTCTTAAAAAATCTCTAACTTCAGTCACTCTCTCTCTCTCTCTCTCTCTCTCTCTCTCTCTCTCTCTCTCTCTCTCTCTCTCTCTCTCCTCTCTCTGTGTGTGTGTATATATATATATATATATATATATATATATATATATATATATATATATATATATATATATATATACATATTGTCGTAATTTTAAAGCTGGGGTCTTGCTAGATAAATGGGGTATACTAGGATGATGGGCAACTTACCTTAATTACTGCAAAAATCTGGACTCTGGCCTTGGGGACAGCTAAATTAACAAACAACAAAATATGCCTGAAGGCTACTTCAAGGGGTAAGTGATTAGATAAACTCTGGGGTTTAACTTAATTCATTATATTTACAAAAGAAAACACATCAGAAGAATGGTAGCGTAGTTCTGGGGTAATGAGGCAAGAGCAAATGACAGGGAATTTCCTGGAGGGAATATATTGGGTTACCCGCTTCAAAAGTTATTGGTAACGAAGTAGTGAGGGCCGCTACGCACACAGGGGATACGCAGATCCACAGTGAAAGCTCCTAATCTGTAATCGAAACACTTACGGTTATTCAACCAAAAATAGTACTGTAATGAAGGAATCGAGGAATCGCATTGAGGATGCCTAGACTGAACTCGATTCCAGTCTCTCTAATACAAATGCTTCCCCTTCAGTGGAATCATTATATCCTCGGATGTGGAAAGTCTCATCTGGAATTTTCCTGCAGATAAAAAAAAATTAAATACATCTTTGATTTAGTATACAAGGACAGTACAATCTTACCATTCCTGAAGAAACTCTTTAAACATCGCTGATGTATACAAAGAAGGCTCACCTCAAAAAGTTAAGTATGCTTACGTCATTACCCAGAGAATACCCCTGAATGCTTGGTGATGAATTTGCAATTTTTTCTCTCAAGTATGCTTTTCATAGATTTTCACGTAACATCGTAAAGGATACAAACTTTGGAAAGATTCCGACCACCCATTACACCTACTACCAGTACAGTAGGCTATCCCCCTGCCCTAGTGGAATTTGATGAAGACCTAAAAATACATAATGACACCTGGAAGCTCCTTCCACCTTTGATTTACCCGAGAAAAGCAATGAAGGGACCCTTCCTTTCCTCACCATTATAGTGACAAGGGATAAAGAGGTTAACCCTAGCCTCTGCTTTATTGGACAGAGGGAGTGTCCAACACTAACGAAATAAATGTCCTGCACATCTGTGTCCAAAGAACCTTCTTCAAACGCTCAGCCTAGAAAAAACCGCAAGGAAAATGATAGTGCAAGCTAATTACTTGTTAACAATGGCTTCACGAACATGGAAATAGAAGCAAATATGATCGAATATGAACAACAAAGTTCATTTACAGGGGAACCATGCATCAGAATTATCAACAGATAACACTTATTACAAAAATTATCATAGAGGTGACCTCATACCCATATTACTTTGAGCAGAAAGATGTATATAGTTCAAGTGTTACATAAAAGGATACGTTCACTTTTATATTCATACGAATACCACCAGGGCCTCCAAATGTTTATCCTCTCCCCTGCAGGAAAGAGTAATCAATGATCATCACTAAACTTCACACTGAGGGAGTGCAAGTTACCTACATTATTGCAAGCAGCAGAGATCCTTGATGCCATTTCGGCCACCATTGTCCGTATTAGATGGAAGTATCGTACGTATTGAAACTTAGTCCATCAATGAATATAAACGAAGAAATGCTTTCCGTCCCATCTTTTCGTTAAAACAATTGACTTCAGTCCTGGCACCAAGCTCCAACCCAGCGTGGACTGCTATTGAACAGCATATGGAGATGATGCCCAACTCTGCAGTTTATGATTTGAGAGTTTTTCAGATAGAATGGTTGACAAATCAGAAAAAAATTATCATATAACTGGCTACTCTTTCCTGCCCCTTGCTGCATTTTTGGTCTGATGAGATACAAAAACCTTGAAATTTATTTCTGTACGCAGATGATGGATGGAAGTAACGTACACCGAAACATTCGTGCAGATAAATACAGGTAAGAATTTATATACTTTTTTTACCGAAATGCCTTAGAAATATAAAATATAGTTTACCCCTCATTCGAAAAATAAATCTAAACGAGAGCAATGGAATTCGACATTATTATTATTATTATTAATATTATTATTATTATTATTATTATTATTATTATTATTATTATTGTTGTTGTTGTTGTTGTTGTTGTTGTTGTTGTTGTTGTTGTTGTTTTTGTTGTTGTTGTTGTTGTTGTTGCATAATTACTTTCACGCCAAGTCACAGTCTCATCTATACTCTATTTTTTTTTCTATTCTTGCGAAAATGCACTTGAAAGTGGGCGGTTATATTTCATATATTGTAGGTACTTGGTGATCCGAATGAAAGGTTATTTTACAACCTAAATGTCTCCGTCAAACTTATGTTACGTTTGCTAATGCTGTCGAGTCTAGAAATCAAAAGAAAAGAAAGAAATGGTCATAAGTCAAAAACTGAATTGCACGGTTACCGAAGTCAACGTCTTGAAATATTTTTCGGATACAGCTGTTCATGCAAAAGTTTTTATGTTTTTCATGCAGCTTAACGCAGACTGGAGTAAAACACGTTACATATTAGAAGAAACATGTGATTATAAACATTTTCTAAAGATTAGCTCCTACTCAAAATGTAAGATTCATGAAAATTACATTTGAAACCTTTCGGGTAGGTAATTTAAACGGAACAGCCACTATCGGCCTAGTTCGCCTATCCCTTTCAGTTCGTTATATCCTACCTTTGCAAGCCATGGCTATATTTTGCATTTAGTTTTTCCATATATTTCCATTTCTCGCGTAATATTTATCTTGTTTTCCCATTGTCACCCCTTTTCAATTGCTGAGAGACGCAGGTAAGACATCCATTTGTTGTTGTCACACGGGTAGAACTGTTTCTGTCATTGACCGGTATCCTGTGCTCAATTGCAACATCTGGCTGCACTTTGTCAAGTAATACTAAAATTAACATCAACTTTTATATGTACATACATATTTACACACACACACACACCCACACACACACACACACACACACACACACATATATATATATATATATATATATATATATATATATATATATATATATATATATATATATATATTTATATATGCATATATATGTGTGTATATATATACAGTATATATATATATATATATATATATATATATATATATATATATATATATATATATATATATATATATACACAGTATATATAAATGGATGTATGTATGTACATGTGTGTGTGTTCCAGCATAAATCTAAAATGCATTGAGTAATTTCACCCAACCTTGGTATGCATATGACTTACTATCCGGGAAAGAATACAGTGGTGGTAAGACATCACTGGCACCAAAGGGGATGGGGGTGGGAAGGGGATGACATATAAAAATAACCGAAAAATGACAGATATTAGTGTCTAATCCATAGTTTTTGAGGTCGCTGAGATAAATAGTGACACTCCGGATGCCCTCAAGTCCAAGTTCAGCCCTAATAGGAATGGGGGGTGAGAAGGGGTGACATATAATGTAAAAAATGCTGGGCAATGTAATTGAGAGAGAGAGAGAGAGAGAGAGAGAGAGAGAGAGAGTGTAGAGACAGAGAGAGAGAGAGAGAGAGAGAGAGAGAGAGAGAGTGAGAGAGAGAGAACGATACCAACCCGTCCAATGAGGAACTAGAGGGGTGTTAGGGAGGTGAAAGAGAGGGAGAGACAGAGTAAAGGGGTGTTATGGAGGAAAAGAGGGAAAGAGTGAGGGAAACTTGGAGAGAGAGAGAGAGAGAGTTTATTGACTGTCATTCAGAGTTTTCCTGGGCATCGCCAGGTTGGCCAGTCAGTATATATATATATATATATATATATATATATATATATATATATATATATATATATATATATATATATATATATATATCTCCAACCAATCATCGCCAAGTTACCGCCCACTTTCAAGTGCAGTTTTCCAGATAAAAAAATAGAGTATAGATTTACATACTGTCAATTTAAAATCTCTTAATTTCTGTACTAGCTCTTTCATTCATTCAATCGCTCAAACAGGTTTTTAGTTTTCTGTAAAAGAAAACTATTGTGCTGGCTTTGTCTCTCCAACTACCCTCAGATCTTAAAAACTATTGCGGCTAGAGGACTGTAGATTGTTATGTTGATCATCCACCCTCCAGTCATCAAACATACCAAATTGTAGTCCTCTAGCCTCAGAAGTTTTTATTTTATTAGCCATAATCGTGCATCTGGCAACGATATAGGATATGCCACCACCGACCCGTAGTTAAAGTTTCACGGGCCGCGGTTCATACAGCATTATCCCAAGACCACCAAAAGATAGATCTATTTTCGGTGGCCTTGATTATACGAGGTACAGAAAGCTCGATTGCGCCGAAGAAACTTCGGAGCATTTTTTACTTTTTTTTTTTCTAGATTCCTTTTAGGATATGTGGTTTTTAGCTTTGTCTTTTCCTATAAACATGTCTCTTATCTTCCTTTAAAACATCCTGTTTTAGAGTGTATATGCCCTCTGAGGCGATTATACGCGTCTGCACTAGACATCAACTTGGTCTCTCCATTAGCATATGAATGACAGCTTGTGTGAGTCCTGAATTATATTGGGAAGTTATGGATTGGCACCAACCCAGAGTGTAATAACGTGTGCATACCGCACTTCTCTCTCTAATCATATGGACCTCAAATGAAAATTGGTTCATCAGTCCACACTTATTTCGTAATTACTGGAGCGAGCGAGGCTAGAGAGTTTGATATCAAATTCTCTATTGATCAGTGAAGTGGTTATCGACGCAGAGCAGGAGAAGCTCGAATGGAGATATGGCGTCGATGATAGTATATGGTAGCGAGGCATGGCAATGAAATTGCGGCTATTCTTGTCTTGTAATGAATTTTGTTCTGTATCCAACAATCTGTTCGACTTTTGTTTATAACTTTAGAAACTGAGCACGCATGATAAAAAACGTACGTCTTAGGAAGATTTATGGTTTATATACTTCATTAATATTTTTCTATTTGATTTACGCTTCACAAATATTTCGCTACTTGCACATTCTGCCGCAAGTTTTAAATAACAATCAAGAATTGTTAACTATAAGTGAAGTTTCCATATTTCACTGGCAAATTAAGGAGGAATGGTTTATCAATCTTAGGAATTTAAAAATACTGTGAAACATTTAACCCACTTAAACATCAGTATGTGAAATTAGTCGACACGGATATGCTGAATTTACAAACAGAAAACCATGCAGACATACCACACATACCAACTGGCCGTATAGGCACTGTGCTCGACAACAAAAATCACATAACTGGAGTTAGAGGAAAATGCCAGGTAAGAAAAATGATTGGTGATCGTCTATAGGCGATTATTTACTGGCAAAATTTATCGATTTTCCCTTATCATAAAACAAGCCATTATTTAGTCAGTACTTTCTTTCCTATGTTTATCTAGGTCATTTAAGAGATTCTGTCATCGCACTTTGTTTATAAAGCATGAACTTGCTTTATATATGATGCTGCTGACGGTGTAGCAACTGGTTCTTTGGTTATTTATTGTACTATTTACTTACATACTCTTTCTTTTTCATCGTCTTTTCGGTCTATGCTTACTTTTTTTTTTATTTGCAAGAATTCAACTTTTCCAACTTATTTCACTCTTGCTTCCCAACATTACCCATGATGTATATAGCACTCTTTGATTATTATCCCTTTCCTATCATAATCTCTGATGATGAAGATTTCTCTGAGTATATATTAAAATTTCTTTAAAATCAGTGATACTCTGCCATCTATTTGATGATTAATAACAGCTTTGTCGTTTTCTTTTAAGCTATCATTTTTCCTTTGCTTCAGATCTTAGATGTCAAGTATGCCTTTGCTTTATGGTTCATTTCGTTATTAGACAAATCAGTTTCTTTGCTACCTATTACTATGGATCTAATCTCTGATGGTGAAGGGATATTACTCAACTTAAATAATTAGAGTTCCATTACGCTTAACAACGAAATGGTTACACATGAGATACAAGTACAGACCTTATTAAACGGAGCGTATTAAAATATTCAATATTTTTTTTTTTTGCTTAATAACAAAAAAATACTTATAAGAAATTTCATAACATTTTATTAATATTATCCATATTGCCTATGTAAAAATATCAACTGAACTTCGGTAAAAATTTACAAATGTTGGAAACTTAAGTGATGTCTTGTCCGTTTAATCATTACTGCCTGAAAAATAATGAATTATTAATTCATATAGAAATCCTAAAGGAAATCGAGTAGATCTTGTAACATGGCAAAGGAGCAAAAATAAAAACACCAGATTCTTCGAAACACTAACGATGAAACCTTAAAAGACGGAGCACCAGAGCTAATTGTCTGGAGGTTATCACGAACTAAAGGTACTTACTTAGATGGAAGATATGAATTACACACTTATTTATTACTCGCGAGAATCTCCGCAAATAGGGCAATTGAATTTTTTTTTTTGGGGTTAGTAAAATGTACTGAAACGTGCCTTACTGTTTATTTTCACAGTTGAAGTTTTCAGACATTTGAACATTATGTTCCATATTCTTTAGAAGAGGAGCTAACACCAAATAAAGCTCTTTTTCATACAAATAAACTTCTAACTTGTCCGACGTTTTGTTAATTCTTTTTGGTGGCTGAGGGCGAAGCTATGAATTTTTCATGAGGAACGTGACTAGAAAACGACAGTAACATAATGAATCATCCGGTAACATTTCCTTAATAGTCGCCCAAAGCTACAAAGTTGAAGCAAATGCTATGCTTTGTCTGACGGCTGGACCACGCGAATACCTGAATGCTAGTAGGGCATAAGGAAAATACAAGTGCCTGATTTAGAGGGGATATAATAAGCCCGTCTTTTAAAAGGGAGAACTTTTATGGAAATCACAAAAATGTGAGTGATGATTGAGAATAATTGTTCAGAGAATCTAGGTGATCTCTCCTCAGTACTAGCAAATGTTGGTAATCAGCAGCTACCCACGAAAACGAAATACTTTTGGACCACAACCTATTTATGTTTAGTAAATTAAAAGAGATAACGATGCCACAGTCTGACGAAGAAGAGTGTACATTAAAGGTAGAATTGTTTACCAGACGAACTATCATAAAAATATATTTTTCAAGACAGGAAACGGGAGAAGAAACACAACAGCAGAGAGAATTATTCCAATCAGATAAAAGAGAAAAGGTAATTTTCCTTTTTAAATGTTATTTATCATTTAGTCATTCATTTATTTGTTTCTTAGAACTGAGAAATTTTCAATATCGCCTTCAGAGAATCTTGACGCGCTTTGCAAAGCCGCAGTATTAACCGTTGATAGAAGATGAACTTCATAATCAAAGATATTATTGGAGAAATAGAGAGGAAAATACTTAGAAAACACCTTCAAGGTGATGAAATAGAGAGAATCACGAGTTCAAAAAGAGAGAATCACTCAGTTCAAAAATGCTTTCCAAATCAGAGATGATATTCAAACTTGAAAACCTTATTTCAGATTTCGAAAACAATATTTTTAGGAATCTAAGTGGACATGATTTATCTGGTATTCAACTACTTGAAGAAATGTTCGTATAGTCTTTGAATTACCTTGGTCATCCGCATCTCGTTTCAATTTTGAAAGTTTGGAATACCGCAATATCAGTACAATACAAAGAAGATCACAACGGTTGGCCCACAGATACGGGGAAACAGCCATTACATAGCTACTAAGTCCACGCCGAAAGATTGTTCGATGTTTTCCTGGACTGCCACGAAAATTTTTTTCAACTTGTCTTTTTAAGAAAAAAAAGTATTTTTATTCAGTTGGCTGAAGAGAACCGTTGCGCAAACGGTCGAAACCTCCCTTGTTTTTATTCTTTTTCGTATTTTTTGTATTTTGGAAAAATACAGTTTATCAGTTGCATTATTGTGGCTTTTTAACTCATTAGTTTCGATCACAATATAGTGATGCACCACAGATAATACAAACATTATTAGGAAATGTTATGCAAACAATTATATTTATGTTGATTTTCCGTTTTTAATGATTAAAGAATTATATTCAACTGTGAAGTGGCACCAAGTTTTTCAGTCGATGAAAACTTTATTTTTTCTGTCAGTGAACTGATGATGTTGAGTGACATTCGCACTTTAAAGTTAGTTTTTCTTGTGTGGTTACTCTTTATACCTTTAGCATTGTTTTTATAAGTGGCTTTCCTCCATACTTACATTAATGTCACGGTATTTTGAGCCCTACTTTTCTATGGATAAAAGAGAATTATAGATCCAGTACGGTAGAGATACTTTCAAGATGTCAGTTAGTTGGTAATTGAGTGCCCATATAGAGCAGACCATCATAATAATGTAACTTGAGATTTTTATTTTTGCTAAGATCATATATTTCCCTTTGTCACGTTTCAGACATTAAAGAGACACGTCCTAGTATTTCTCGTGTCTCTCCAACTTCTTCATCGACTTCATCGTAATGTTATAAGAGCATTATATTGCCTTTCCTCCAACAACCAAACCAAAAGAATCTCTTCCACAGTACTCGTCCGCCAACGCTTTTCGGTGGTCCCTCTTTCCTCTCTCCCTCCCTCCCTCCCGAGTTTTCTCTCTTCCACTTCGTAAAGAGGAGCAAAAGCTTCTTTAAGAGGTACTCGACGTCTCTTGGGCGTAAAAGCACTCCCTTGGTGCACTGCACAGAGCAAGTCAGCCTGGTCCATTATGGTAAAGACTCCACATGGTGGGGAAGCGGGATTAGGGTAGAAATGGGATAGGCGGGAAAGATAGGGAAGGCATTGAGACGAGCGAGACTTGCCATCTCAGGCTTTTCTTTGCATTTTCACGCCGTAGCGCTTAGAGGCGAGAATTCTGTGGTCAACTTACGTCGTTCCTTTTTTAGACACTGTTTGCCCCACTGGTTTTACGTAAAGGATTTCCTACAAAATTAGAATGAAATACTACGTCTCGGATGCTTACATATATTTCTCCAGTTACCATGGGAGCTTAACTGGGTGTAAAGTTACTACATAACCCTCTTGATAATAAAGTAATTTATCCGCGCATGTTTGTGCGTGTGTGTGTGCACGCGCGCACTTGTGTTTATTATGGTAGCTTCATGAGTTTCATTTGATTTGACAGGCGTAATGATTGCTTTTAGCTTTGAAAATCACTAGGCATACCATGTTAGGCAAATAGTTCCTTGTATCTTGTTATCTTTAATCTGTTGCCGTGTTTTTCCCTTTCTTATACAAATCATATAACTATCATCTGAACAGACAATGATATACTATAGTAGACATTTCAATACTATTTTGAAGAATACATGTTGAAAAGAAAAACGCGTGTGCTTTTCAACAGAAGAGGTTCTTGTAACGAAGCGTCAGAGTTATATTTTGTTCATTGCAATACCAGGCAACATTAGTCTAACCGGTTTTCGAAGGAAGGCATTCAGCAACGATGCTAACGAACGTTTGTAACTAGTAACAAAATGTAACTTGTTTGGACAGCTGGAAAGGAACTGAATATTGTTGAAGCCTTTTGCTTTGCTGTTTATTTGTTGACTGCAAACTCCCGTTCTGACCATGGCCAGAGGAGTTGTTTTGCGGTGTTATTTTCGAGCTGGAATGCAACTATTGCTACTGTCGAACATGTTTGTTTGTATGTGGTATTAAAATGATAAAGAGATGGTTTAGTAGCAGGCTTGGAGCGTCAAGAGCGAGACTGATGAAAGTCTTGCGAAAATTTGCTGTGAAGTGGTCATGTAAGTATATTTGAGAAAGGGAAAATGTTATGGAAAATATAATGTTATGTGTTAGCCCAGAAGGAATGGAAAAGGATGTTGGTGGATGTAATGATGAAAAGAGGAGGGGAGAGGGGTGGGGAAGGGGAGGAAAAGAAGGGAGGTGAAGGGGAAGGGGAAGTCACGTTCCTCTATCAGAAGAGAATAAAAAGAATCTTCACTGAACAACGACAATAAATAAAAAATATTGTATTTCTACAATGCGTACTCTGGTGTGTCTGTGTGCTTGTGTGTGTGGGGAGATGGGGAGAAGGCTTGCCTCCCTTGCAACTACAGATGGACCTACCCGGCCTTAGGTATGTAGTGAAGTGTTGTCGCCAAAATACCCAATAACCTCATTTAAACTGACTTTCTAACGAAACACGCCGTCATGATACTACGAAGTAGTCTCTATAATGAATTCAGAAGGTAAAAATGAAGAAGAAACGATCGAATTAATAAGGAAATTAGCATTTGTCATAAATTACGATCAAAATTCACGTAAATTCTGATAAAAAATTTATGTTATAGGGGACTTACAATGGTGGCAAAAATAATCTTAACAGCAAAAATAATGTTGACATATTTCACAAAATAATAGCAAACTACTGTAGATAATTAAACAAACGGAAATCTGTACTTATTTATTATTCAGAGACATGAATTAATACTTTGTCATCTCTCCTTTAGCCTGCAATACAGCCTGGATGCGCTTAGGCATGGAATCAGCAAGGATCATGAAATATTGAGGGTCCATCTTAGTGCACCATGTCAACTTAATCTCATTCTTAAGCTCAACCATATTTGAGGGCTGGGCACCTGCAACTTTGTCTTTAATAACTTTCCGGGCATTTTCAATTGGGTTTAAGTCAGGTGAATTGCCTGGCCACTCGAAAACAGATACATTGTTCTCTGCAAGCCACTTTGTTACTGTCTTAGTCTTGTGACATGGAGCCCCATTATGCATAAAAAATGCAGAATCATGTAACCTGTAAAACTCTACCATGTGGTCCTTAAGCACTTCTAAATATGTTGTTCCCCCTTAGGCAAGAAATACAGCCCAGCTCTACCCAATTCACCAGTAAATGCCCCCCACACCATAACGCTCTGTGGATGCTTCACGATTTTTACGGTAAACTTGTGATGACATCGGGACACACTCATGGGCCTCCTCACAACATTGCTGGCATTTCTAACCATTCTGAAGGTTGATTCATCTGAGAACATAACGCCACGCCATTGTTCCTTGGTCCAGTCTTTATATTTCCTACAGAAAGCCAGCCTTTTCTTCTTCATGCCATCTGTGAGGAGCGGCTTCTTTGCAGCAAGGCGGCACGGTAGTCCCAGGTCACACTGCAGACAATGTTGTACCGTACGAACAGCGACGTTTCCAAGCAGATGAGGATGCTTTTTCTTGAGTGCAGCTGCTGTAATTGAAGGATTATTCAATACTTCCCTCTTCAGAATTTTATCTGTCCTCGGAGAGGTCTTCTTGTTCCGTCCACAACCTGGTTTCCGCTGTGGCACCACTCCTGGTGGGAATCCAGCTGCCGCCTTTTTCAGACTGTAAATGGCTTGGCGAGAGACACCAATATCTCTGGCCACACGAATCACAGAGACTTCCTGCTCCAGCTGGGCAAGGGCACGGGCCTTTTCTTTTTTGTAAGCTTATGGCGTCCCATTATGTCAACGACAAACTGAGCTGTGGGCCGCCAAAGATGAATGAAAAATGTGCAAGTTAGCGGGTGATGAAGCAACTTGTTACTGGTTTTCTTACACCAACAGCTCAGCGAGCACTGACAATTCCCGCCAGTTTTCCCGCTCATATGGGTCCAAGGAATCTGCAAACCATACGACAAATCTCTGGTGACAGTGGTATGGCTGCCGCACAATTTTGAAGTTGACAGACATTTGATGTTAAGATTATTTATGCATTTTTGCTGTAAATATTAATTTTGCCGCCACTGTACAGTATTGTTGCAGGTTAATTATACGTACGTTGACAACGCCTGGAAGAAAACCTGGAGCCATCAGGAGAAAAATTATCATTAACCCATAAAGCACCTGAAGGAAAACCGGACAGAACTGGTAAAAAAGAAAATTTCTTTCAGTTTGTCTCTGTTTGATATCTGTCACGGGGGTAGGGTTTTGATTTGGAGTTATAACCTTCCTGAGGCCACATGGGTGCTGCATGCCAAATTTTGTCTGGGTCTGTCAAGCAGTTCGGATTTCTATAGTGGACAAACATACAAACATTCACTTATATATAGAGAGATATATATGGCAATGGATACACCAGCAGGGAAGCGCCATCTACACATCAGTAAGGACACCAAAGCCAAAACCCGGAATAGTATTTTTCACAACTTTATTTGGACATGTTTCGAGCAGTACTTTCACTCGTTATCAACCTACAAATTAAAATGATAATGACATTACAATTCTTATAATAAAATTCATAATAATACAGCAAAATAGTCACAAGACACACCAAATAATTTTCCAGTGATGTATCTGAGCAAGTGACAGAGCTTGCCCTTGCATTTTGTTTCTCTTCTTAACATTTGAAAGAATCTGCTGAAACACAGGATGTAGCACAGTTAAGCATTCTAATTAGAGGAACTGGTCACTCTGACATATTTAAAGATCTTGTCAGTAAAGTCGTGCTTTCAAAAATCTGCAATTAAATTATAATAAACTCACTAGTATCTATACTGAAGGAGCACTGTAAAATTTAAAGAAGCGAATTGTTAGATTATGAACAGGGTGATCTCGTCCCTCATTATGGGGTGCAGTGGCTTTCTAGAAGATTTTTTTTTAAACTGTACAATACCTTTCATAGATTTTTTAATAATAAAGTGAGCTACAAGTGGAGAGGAAAAAAGTTAAGTATACCTTAGTTTAACCAGACCACTGAACTGATTAACAGCTCTCCTAGGGCTGACCCAAAGGATTAGACTTATTTTACGTGGCTAAGAACCAACTGGTTACCTAAAAACGGGACCTACAGCTTATTGTGGGATCCGAACCACATTATACCAAGAAATGAATTTCTACCACAGAAATAAATTCCTCTAATTCTTCATTGGCCGGCTAGAGAATCGAACGTGGACCCAGCAGAGTGCTACCTGAGTACGATATCGACCCCTCCAATGAGGAACTACAAGAGGAGAGAACCATTATATGTATGTATATATATATATATATATATATATATATATATATATATATATAATTTTTTTTTCTTTTTTACGTATTTCCCCGGGTTTATGGTAATTTTACAGGCCGGCTACGGAAACTTTATTTAATTGGCCTTGGAGTTCTGACTTGCGTAAAGGGAAATCGTAAAAAAAATAAGAAAAAGGGGTGAATTTAGGAGCTGAAGGCTCTACTTCATAAGGAAATGTTACGTAAACACTTGGGATAAATTAAAGAATTATATTTACAAAAGAAAGCATTTGAAGGGAAAATGGATAAATAAATTGATAAAGGGCTCGCAACACCTAAAGATCCTTCTACTGGAGTCTTGACTAAGGGCAAGGCACAGTCCAAGATGAGTCCACTGCGAATAGGTCCCTCTGCAAGAGAGATTTACACATTACACGCCAGTATAGGAACAATATAACACCGAATATGACTCGAGTTTGCACTGAGGGTGCCAAAGACTCGAGGAATGAATGACCACTTTACACTTGAACACAGGACGTTGGAAATGGCACTGGATAAACTGGCACAAGGACAGAAGTGAAATACTCCTAACTTTCTAAAGGGCAAACTGTCGTGACTGTAAAGCCTTTACTTGCACTTTACCTTAGGGGAAGCGGGTCTCTGGCGAAGAATGTCTGGTCTTTGCCTTGATGATTGCCTGGGGAAGTTTCATTTGTGGATGGGGGCAGCTAGTCCCTTTGAATCGCTGTCAGATTCTGTGTCTGTTAACTGCTGGGCCCGCCGTGGTGCTGCTGCTACTGTTGGTGGCTGTGTGGGCTCCACTGTCTTGTGGGCCATGTGCACTGTGTCAACCAACTTCAAGAATTCCTCAATTGGTATGGTGGAGGCATTGGGCATGGCCGCCACTGTTTGGCAGGGTAATCTTGTGAGGAGTGCCTCTCTCACAAGGTCTAGGGATGACTCGGGTTGGCCGTCTGTGGCGTTTAGCGTGATGAGCTGCCACAAATGTTTGTAGACGTGCGATGGCTGCTCATCTCCTATGGGTGCTCCCACGTAGTTGAGGAATTTCTTGCCTCTTAGGGCGGGTGGCATGCTGAAGGATGACTTCAGCTGGTCCTTCAGCAATTCATAGGCGGTGGGGGTTTTAAGTTTTGCGAGCCATCCTGCTATCTGCTTGAAGTCGTTGTCCTGCAGGAATTCGAGGACGGAGTCTGCTTTGCATGTTGATGAGGTGATTTCCTTTAATCGGGAGTTTGTTTCTGCCCTGAAGAACCAAGCTTCTGGTTTGTGGGGTGTGAACGGAGGTAGACGTATGGTGGCAGTGGCGATGGTCTCGCTGGAGAGGCTGGCATTGTTGGGGCTGGCTGGGTTGGTCATCTCTGTGGTCACCAATACAGCAAAGGCGTAAAAGAGTCAGCATCCACAAACTTGCTAATTTATTCAGGCAACAAACAGACAGGTCAATAACTCTTGCGAGCAGAAATGTGGCGCCTGAAACCAGGTGAACAAAAACAGAGGTCACCACACAATTATTTGTGTTTGTTGACAGGTGAATATATACATGTAAATTGATATACAAGGTATGACTGAAGCTATGGTACATATGGCTGAAATTCTGACACTGTAATGTGTACGGTGACAATAATACATTTTATCTGACAATAATATGAAAGAAGATATGTCTATAAAAGACGCGTGACGCATGCTGTGTTTCTTGTGTCCGCACATTTTGCGCTCGAAGGTGTTGTTGCGAGGAGATTAGCGAGCCAGGTGAGATGACGGTGTGTGGGGGTCCACGTGGGACCCTACAGTATCAATAAAAGAGGCAGTGAAAATGTAACACCACTTCATTGAGCAACAACAAACAATCAATGGGATATTGTCACTCACTGAATTATCCCATTGAGCAACTTACCAATTTTTTAACCAGCCCACTGAAGGATTTATGGATGATAAATATAATATCATATTATAAATGAACGAATTTTACAGTACTTTACACATACAATCACTTCCTGTTTAGTGACGATCGCAGTTATTGCCATTTTTCCAAAAATAATTGTCGTGAGAAATCAGTAAAATAAATATCTCTTGCATTATGACTTAAGTCTTGGAGGTTCAGGTTCATAACTGATAACTTACCTTTGCAAGGGCACTTCCATTTCATGTGTGTGTATTTTAATGTTATGCTCTTATCTTATTTATCTTCTTTTATACATAAAGTACAGTATTTCTTTTTTCTCCTGTATGATGTCGTTACTAAATGAAAGGTAGCTAACTAAGTCACTTTTGTCATCTTTGTATGGTTGTTGTAATTAAAGTAATTCACTTCGTATTCTCTTGGAATGAATAACAAATAATTAAATAAATATTTTCCTCCATTTTAACAGAATTAACAATTAGTACTTCCTCCTGTATAATATCACTGTTACAATTGTACCGTTACAGATCTGTTCTTTAATATTTTTTTGCCATTATTTATCTAATTGTATTAAGGCTCTTGAACGCATTATGAAACGCCGAAGCGAGTGATGAGAATACCACTTGTCCAAAAATGCTTGAAGGTTATTGTTTTTAAGGTTTTATATCTGGTTAAGACTGTTGTAGAAGTATTAAGCTCAAGTGAAAAGTCAGTCAGGAATTAGAATATCAAGACCATTTTATTCAAATGGTTTCTTCGACGTTCTACCAATAGATGTGTCTGCATTTATGAAATTTCTTTGTACATATACTAGGTTTATACAGTAATAATAAATATATTCAGTAATATTTAGGCCTGTGTGTTATCCATTGTTATTTAAGAACCGCTGTTCTGTGGTAAAAAAAATTTACTCCTATGAAAAAGGAACCAAATCTTTTAAAGGCGCGTAATCAGTATACTTGCCTCATATTATACTTGAACATATCTATGGAAATGAATTGCCTTTAAAACGTTTATGAATAAATGAGACAATGGAGATAGCCTGAACGTGTCCTTCCCACACCCCCTGGGAGAATAGTACATGGCAACCATAAGAGTTAGAAGGCCCAGACCTACCTGGATGAGCACTATGGAAAGGAAGCTACAGATGAGTGGAGATTTATAGAAGATAAAGCACAGGAAAACACGAGTAGCAGAATTCCACAGAGGCTTTGGAAATGATGATGATGAACTATATAGAGGAAGTTCTGCTCATTCTCAAGTAGAAAGTTAACATTAGTTTAATTACAAATTAAGTTTTACAAGAAAACAAGACATCTTTACGGCGTTCATTTAGATGAATGGGCTACCCTATTATCTTATAATAACTGGGAGCTGCGCATATCAATGTTAAAGTTTGTAGGCAAAGCACGTCAATGAGAAAAATGAAAAAGAAAGCATTACACGATAAAGCTTGTCAATACAAAAAAGATCCACGTAGTGAAAAAAAAATGAGAATTCCTTGTTAGAATAGTGAACGGTAAATTTATGTGGAATCAGTGTAGTTTTGATAGTTTATCCATGAAAGGTATGGGTTATCAACAAAGATGTTTCATCATAAAAAGTCTACCTTATAAAGGATGAGAAAAATTCAGAATAGTGGGCCAAAGTAATTCTTATACCCTTGGCATGCATAATGTACCCAAATTTTTGTATATGACCTTTTATATTTCATCAGCCTGGTCTTTGGAACCAGACCAGGTCATTAAGTGAAGAACGGGTGTAATCCTTTGAAATGTTTGAACGCAGTTTCGAAAGTAAAATATCTTTAATTCTTATTATGAAAATCATAAGTATAACCTTAATGAAAGTTTCATTGATAGTTTTTCCAAGAACATGTTTTTTTTTTTTACTTTGGACATCATAATATAAGAAAGATGCTACTATTATTTTTAAGTTAGTGGCCTCTCCAATCGAACTTGCAAGTAATTTTGACTCGTCTTATAATTGGTCACTCTCATTTAGCCCATGAATAGTTAATGAATAGTCCACCTGATCCAACCCATATACGGACAGACTGTTGCGTAATACTAACAGTTATACATTTCCTGTGTGGCGGTCCAAAATATAATCGTAAACGTATATCAAGTTTTGGACAAAAAAACCTATTAAATAATTTTTTTTCAAAATCTCCGTCATTTTCACTTAAACCAAGTATAAATTTATAAAAAGCTTTTGTTTAATAGAATCTAAAATTTACCATTAATAAAGACAAATCTTATGAGGCTGAATAGAATAGCTTAGTGGTGTGGTTAAAGCACTTAATAATAATAATAATAATAATAATAATAATAATAATAATAATAATAATAATAATAATAAAGCCCTTAATCAAATGAAGACCAGGTGAAGACTGTCCAGTCTTCCAATGAGAAAATCCAAACAGCACGAAGGATTGGAACGAGGCTGAGCTAAAATACTCGGCAACGAGGAAGGATATGAATCCATTTCAGTTCAAGCATACATATTTCTATTAACAGACCTACCCTGACCATCATGATACCGTTAAAGCTTATTTATCTGGTACAGTTTGGTTGCGTGGAATCTAGAAGGAATGGACTACGATAAGTCTTCGTTGTAAAGAGTGCATGGTTTGATGTGTACGTAGGGAGGACAAGAATAAAATATAGAAATTGCTAGAAAGATGGGGTGCCAGAGCACTGGCAAAGAATGTCCTTAATATACAGGAAACATGAAAGTGCATGTGAGATGGTAATGTGTAAGATACCCGATGTGCTGCCGATGGGCCTTCTGTGTAAATGAATGATGGTCCATCCACAACTCAGTAGTCGAAGCAGGGGATAGGTGGCAGTGACTGTTATGCTCTTACTCTCTGGAACCACGTCCAGTTATTGAGATGGGTTAAGTAAATACACACACACACAAACACACAGACACACACACACACACACACACACACACACACACACACATATATATATATATATATATATATATATATATATATATATATATATATATATCTCACCAGGAGAAGCATAGGGAAAGGCGTCGTACTCAGGTACATTTATTTTACCTTAAACGTTTCACGATTCATAATCGCATCCTCAAGGCTATAATAAAGATACAAACGAACTTAAAACCAAGCACTGCATAATCCATTAAAATTACGCAATAATTAGTCAAATTTAATGAACATCAGCATGTAGAAAGCTTGAAAATAATTTATGAACATCTTAAAACAGGAAATTATACTAAACATTAAAAATATGTACAAAATATCTATAAGATTCTAAAAACAGTAAAAAATATTTAAAACACTAAAAAATTTTAAGGCTATTCTGTACCTTATCCTCGCAAAGGACGGGCAGTGACTGAAAGAGTTTCGTAAAAACAAACAACGCACCTTAGGCAATAAACAACTGTACAGAGGAGGATTGCATATTTAAAGACGGAACTATCTTTTTTATCATAATGGACTCCCACAGGGGCGTAAGTTTTAGAACGGACAGTAGATTATCAAATCCCGAACAGTCAAATATTAGGAACCATTCTAGCTCATGCAAAGCATACATTGAAGATAAGGACTTTGCAATTATAGGTCAAGTACATAATGAAAACGACCTAACAATCTTGGAGTCCATTATGATAAAAAAGATAGTTCCGTCTTTAAATATGCAATCCTCCTCTGTACAGTTGTTTATTGCCTAAGGTGCGTTGTTTGTTTTTACGAAACTCTTTCAGTCACTGCCCGTCCTTTGCGAGGATAAGGTACAGAATGGCCTTAAATTTTTTAGTGTTTTAAATATTTTTTACTGTTTTTAGAATCTTATAGATATTTTGTACATATTTTTAATGTTTAGTATAATTTCCTGTTTTAAGATGTTCATAAATTATTTTCAAGCTTTCTACATGCTGATGTTCATTAAATTTGATTAATTATTGCGTAATTTTAATGGATTATGCAGTGCTTGGTTTGAAGTTCGTTTGTATCTTTATTATAGCCTTGAGGATGTGATTATGAATCGTGAAACGTTGGCAAAATAAATGTACCTGAGTACGACGCCTTTCCCTATGCTTCTCCTGGTGAGATGTACCTAGAGCTGCAGCTCCGTCTTCTTAGGATATATATATATATATATATATATATATATATATATATATATATATATATATATATATATATATATATATATATATATATATATATATATATATATACTGCATATTGAGAGATGGGACTCAAAATAAGTCTCGGAAAAACAGAAGAAATTAGGACAGAGTATGCAGAAAGGGATTTCAATGACATTAAGGTGGTCTTTGAGTTGAAATCTAGTAACGTCTTAAAGAATGCTTATCAAAAACAAATAGAATGAAATTGCAAATTACATTTACTTCTAGTATGATCTGCATTGCTATACGGACATGAATCCTGGTATGACAATGAAATTAATTCAGAAAGATGTTATCATTTTGAGAATAGAGCTATATAAGAAGAATATTAGCAATCGAATGGCAGCAGAGAGTTAGAAAGGATAGCATAAGGGAAATTTACGGAAGTTCCATGTTTAGATGAGATGATGATGGGAAGGAGATAGAGAGGGCTTGGTCATGTCTTTCTCGCAACCCCTGGGAAAATAGTACGTGAAAATGTCTGCTGGACTCCTGTGGGCCTTACCTTACCTTACAGACCTTACAGTTCGTTCGGGTTGCCCCAGGTCCCTCAGTGTGAGGCACCTCTGATGTCTACCAGAGAATTACTAATGCATCTTCCGGTATATTTTGCATCTTCCAGTCTTGGATGGTCTGGGATGCATCTTAAATATTTGTCGAGCTTATTCTTAAACACATCTACGCTTACTCCTGATATGTTTCTCAGATGAGCTGGTAGCGCATTGAATAGACGCTGCATTATCGATGCTGGTGCGTGGTGGATTAATGTCTTGTGTGCTTTCCTCAGTTTTCCTGGTATAGTTTTGGCACCGCAAGAGTTGGAAGACCCAGATTTACTTGGATGGGAACTATGAGAAAAGAGGCTGAAAATATTGCCCTTTAGGACAGTTAAATCTAAGCATGTTTAATGATATATTGAAAGACCTCATAAAACGTGACAGCATCTTATCTGATACCTAAGTTTTTACTCTAGTTTTCTTGAGAGAGAGAGAGAGAGAGAGAGAGAGAGAGAGAGAGAGAGAGAGAGAGAGAGAGAGAGAGAGAGAGAGGGGGTTCAACTACAGAAGTGATTTAAAAATGTTTATATTGACTGTAGTTTTCTATCTCAGTCAATATATTTCTTTACAAATTGGTTCTAATTCCAACTAGCATCCATCAATCGACTAATAAGTCAGCCCTGACTGTGATGTCATTTTGCGTTTTTGGAGCGTGGTTGGAAGCAGTTTTTTTTTTATTAGCATTGTGGTATTAATGAGGGCGTGGTTCAGCTGTGTCTTCCTAATTTTAACGACGAGCAAAAGTAAGCGTTGGAAATACAAGGCTATTTTGAGGTGCTTGACCTTATTCTAAATGTTAGGACGTAACAGCAATCAACTTCAAAGTTTGTATATGAAATGGGCTAATATTATTATTTGTTCATAATGCGCATACATTCCTAGGGAGCAAGAAAAAATCGTTCACTTTTCGGTTAAGCTGTCACATATCCTTTAAAGTTTAAAGGACAGAACTCACTGAAAAAAAGTAGAATGCAGTTGAAGGTATGATGGGCTAGATAATTTTCCAGGTTATGGCCAATTGGTTTCATCTTTGACAGGTGTTGTTCTCGGTTTTCCCAGTTTCATTGTCAGCCAAGTTTCCAGTATCTCGGTTTCTAGGAAATAAATGTCCGCTTCTCATATGCTACATTTTGAAACAAAGGAAAGTGTCTGTAGCATGACTTATACTATTTTTCTCTGAAACAATTTTAAACAATGCGTGAACTAAAATGTGATGACACAGAAACTGACGGGAACGAGACCAGTATGTAGCCACCCAGTTAAAGGTGCCGCCCTCTGGCCACAAACTTGGTCAGTGCCTAATCCCATTATGATCAATATAAATAAAGATTCAACATCCCGCTTAAATGTCAACGATATGTGACACAGGAGCATGGAATTCTTTATAAAGTGCCTTTCATCTCTTTGCTTGCACACGTCAACGTCCATATCATTGAATGTCGGTGACTTAAGATTTGAAGTGTACATTTTGATAAAAAAAAGAAAAATATTGCTTCCTCAGTTTCTCGACAAGTTGTTATGTCGCGAAAATGTTTCCAATGCTTCGTGATTGGACTGTCATATCCAGGCTATTCAACTCTTCTTCCTCCACTGTGATTCGGTGCTGACTCTCATCTCAAACCCTTGGACGGAGTTTTTACCATGCGTCAAGTTTATTTCGCTTACTATTAATGTTGAGTTGTGGCGCAGACGTAAAATGAGTACCCAGTGTTTGTTGCATAAAATGTACTACAACGACAAACATCCGCATTCTGTATTACCTGACCTAGATTATTTTGCTTGCAACGCTAAGCAGGCTGCTGCTGCAAACAGTGTGTCGTTTTCTAGTATCCGGTTTAAAACTACTCAGCTTGGTAAGAGTTTTATTTTGGTTATATAGCTAAAACGCGGAATAGTTTGCCCAGAGCGGTTATGTAGTCTTCTGATCTCCAAATGTTTAAGCAAGGAACAACTTCTTTCCTTCTTTCTGATGGCATCTCTTGAATTCAGGTGTATAGCTTTTATTTTATTTTCACTCATGTTAAATTATCTATTACATTTCCCTTGAATCTGTCTCTCTTTGCAGAACTGATTTCTCTTTGGAGCCTTTTGGTTTTATAGTCCGTTGACTCTGTCCATAAGAGTTTGCAGCTAAAGAAAGAAAGAAAACAGTTATTGTTTTAAATGAAAATAACCTCAACACTGGTTCACACTAACAGCCACTTACCTACAAAATCATAAACATATAACTCACTGATTTTAGAAAACTGAAAAATGACTTTATTTTCGTACATGTCTACGGTTTTACTTTAAATTACATTCCGTTTTGGTCAACAAAAAGCCAAAAAAATCCATAACATGTCAAAAATTGGCCTTAGGCTCACTGATAACATTCCATCAAGATTGATGGAAAATTTCCCTTCATAACAGTGGTAATGATGGTCTAAAAATTCCCAAACTTCGCTTCACTATGAAGGAAAACTAATGTCTTTCAAAGGTAGCACCATACACCCTCGACAGTTTATGGTTCTCTCATATTAAAGGTTCAAAACAGGTTAATTTGGGCGACATGTTCTTGTCTGAAACCATCCTTCGTGACGCCGCAATCATTTGATGATGGGCCACACAATTTTTATTGACTATAAGCAGCAAAATATCTTTCCATTGTAGAATCAAAATAGGGATCCTTTCTCTTAATTCCGCTGGACACCTTGCGTCATCACATTAAAATGAAAATGATGTTATAAAATTTCATTAACTAGTGTACTACACACAGCAACCTGAAGAAATCAAACAATTCCCTTCAGTCTGCAAACTATGCTTCATTGTTTCACTGGTGTCATTTTGCTATGACATGGCAGATACCATTATGAATTCAGGATTTTCAGCCTTAAACTAATATACTTAAATGAAGGTCATAGCTCATAGTTCCACTACACTAGAAGCTGCCAAATAGATCACTTTCCACAACAAGCTGTAGGTCCCGTTGCTAAGTAACCAATTGGTTCTTAGCCACGTAAAATAAGTCTAATCCTTCGGGCCAGCCCTAGGAGAGCTGTTAATCAGCTCAGTGGTCTGGTAAAACTAAGGTATACTTAACTTTAGATCACTTTCCGATGAACGTTTGAGCAATCCTGTTCAAACCATGGTTCTCACTTTAGCGGTATTAATTTAATCTTTTGCTTCTCACTCATGCAATAACATTTCTTTGTAAGCAATAAATAAAAAAAATATATATATATGTTTTCCCCTGTAGGGCTATTACATCCAATATATTTTGAGACTCTTAGATTAAAGGTTAAAATCAGATAAACTTTTAAATACGTTCCTGTTTGGCTATGATATCTTTTATGATGCTTTAATCATAGGATAATGAATTTACAACATGCTATGACATGCTCCATTGCACAGAGCAAACTATTATTCTTCTGGTGAGGAGTCAGAAAAGTATCTACGAGTAAAGTTGGTTTCAAACTAGGCTCTCCTGATCCCGTCCTTTGTATGTATGTATGTTAACATATATATATATATATATATATATATATATATATATATATATATATATATATACAGTATATATATACATATATATACAGTATATATATAAATATATATATATATATATATATATATATATATATATATATATATATATACATATATATTCATACATATATATGTTTATATTATCTATATATATATATATATATATATTAAATATATATATATATATATATATATATATATATATATATATATATATATATAATTGTATGTAAGACAGAAAATTTTTTATTTAGCGACTTTTGTCATGCTAGTAATCAAAATTAAATACAGTTAGAAACCTGTAATTCTGGGAATCAACATAAGTATTGTTTTCGTTACAGGTATTAAATGCCCGTGATGAAAACGATTTTAATCTCTAGTCACCGGGAACGCGGGAATCCAGCATAATTAATAACGAACCAGCAAAAATATTACTGTTTAGTCACTCAAAAACATTGGTCCTACTCCAACACGATCATGAGTACCTGGGGTTTCATGTGGCCCGTTCATTTAACTCAACTAATGATATAACTACTAAGGCGTTTTCTTTATGCTGTAAGTTTTTTTTTTTTTAATGTCTGACTGTTTTAGAGGTCATATGGTCATAACGAACATTCTTGGTGCAGGTTTTATGTAGGTGTCTCCATGAAGGATTTAAGGAATACATACAGACACACATACATACACACACATATATATATATACACAATACATACATACATACATACATATATATAATGTATATATATATATATATATATATATATATATATATATATATATATATATATATATATATATATACATATATATATACACACAATACACACACACACACACACATATATATATATATTTATATATATATATATATATATATATATATATATATATATATATATATATATATATATATATATCTACAGTACTTCATACGCTGGATGGTTTGGTAACGGTTATCACTCTATTTTCCGAAACATTCCCGTATTGATGATGATCATTTCTCTGCCGTCATTGATGAACAGGGCAGATTTTTCTCCTCTTAGTTTCGCCTATTTTTTTGGCGCTCCAAGTTAAGAGTTGCGAATGCTATCCATTTCGATACTGGTTACGTTCGCATACATCCTTGCTTTTTTATGAGGTTCCACACTAGAGAAATTGTACCAGATATTTTCTTCCTCGCCTGCTTTCTTGTAATGTCGCAAAAAAGATATGCTTACTGTCACTAGGCTCAGAAAAAGGAACTTTAAAACTAGTTTTCTATCCACATCTGAATTCAATTGATCATATGGTTAATTAGCGATGTGATCCTTAACAACAAGTTTAACAAGCTTTGCAAGTTCTTGCAAAGCCACCGTTTCTTATTCTCTTGCGATAGAGTAACTTAAGCTAGCAGGAATCTACAAAGCACTAATGAACTGAAGCGACTAGAGCCACGTTATGGATTAAGGTAATGAACCTCGTTATTGATTGTAAACAAACACCCAACCCTCTCGCTCAACGATACAGGCCAGACCCTTTATCAGCAAACTAACCCTCTACCTGCCTCTCCGACCTCTCGTCGTCTCTCATATCAGTACAATATGGCACGTAGTTTCAGAAAACTATGCTCTTCTTTTCGTGATATCTTGGTTTAATGCATTTGAATTTCAACTGCTTTTGCCCTTGCAAACAACATTATTACGCATAATGAAACTAGGAGTAAATAGTCCGATGATTTTGTGCGCCTGTGCAAACCGTCTGTGAGAGTGGAGAGGCTTCTCGCCAAAGCCGCGTGTTTACGCCAGACACCAGTTGCTGAGTGACTGTGGCGATGGTCGCGTCGACAAAGTCTTTCCGGTCCTTAAATCGTATTCTTATTTTAGTTTATGGACATTGGACGATTCATGTTTCCAATTTTCATTGTACATTTACATCACTCAAACCTTGAAGCAAGAAAAGTGTGCTGTGAATTACACGTGTTTGATTACTGACAGAGATATCTTTATTTTTATAGTGTTCTTTCGGTGCCCGAGTGCATAAAAATCAAACAACAATAAGTGGATAGAAAAGTTTTCCATATCCTAAACAGTTTTAGCTGAATATGAGCCTAACCCGGTGTTTTCTTGCAAATTCCACAAAAACCAACAAACGTTGAATGAAATATTTATTATGAATTAGTGAAAGTGTTAACGGTAGAATGAGGCGAGTGCTGTGGACTTCAACAAAATCCGCATGAATGAAGGTAGGTAACCGCTTGTTTTGATAGTCCGGTTATTGTTAGTTTGACGGCAGTCTTTTTGGACTTTAAAGCACGGTTAAGTATTTTACTGTGATTCATTTAATTTAGCTGATGTTTATTTCCTGTAACAACTGTTTTCCGTTTCGTCATAAAATTTAGAACGCCGGTAGGTAAGTATTATTACAACATATAAATGGAGTTTATATATAGTGATATAATCGGCGCTTTATAAGCTAGGTATTTAATAAGCACTTCACTTTTTATCTCTCGATGAGGCTGAATTGTTAAGTACAGGGTTTTTACATTATTTTTGGCCTGACATATGAACCGCGCCTTTTTCCGACTTAATTGCCGTAATGCATTTTTGGCCTTCATTGCCAATGGAAACCACTCACATTGCAGCAACAGAACGGCAAAACGTGCAAAACACACACACACACACACAAGAGAAGCAGGCGGAAAGTATCTGCGTAATCAGTAACAACCGTTTCTAACGTAACAGTTGTAAATCATAATGCATTGTTATTAGCCTAAGATAGTAAGTGTTGGAGACGGGCTCATTACCTCGAACTTTGCCGAAGGGTTCCCCCAGATTTGTCATACTTGCAAACTGACATTTTTTAAAAATCATTTTGTGACGTAGGGCATAGGTTTTTGCATTACATTTATAGTGTAAAAGCCATCGCAATAATTATAATTTTGACCTTTAATAAGAATTTATAAAATTTGTCAACTTAAAATTTTAGTTAAAAAATTTAAAGATTTATTAGTTTCCACTTATCCGATTAGCTTGATGGTATATACGTTTCTAAATTCCACCTGGACTTTGATTAGAATGAGTTAATATTTCTTTTTTCATTTTCCATGTGAAACAGAACCCAGTTTCTGGCCGGAGTAACGCAAGGTTGTTTTTTTTTTTTACTGAAAGCTTACATGACTGTTACATTATATGTGTAGATATATTGTGCAGAACCAATTTTATGGAGCAAAAAGGTTCATCAAAGATGCCGGGGATCTCGTCAAATATATACTGTACTGTTCTGCATTTATGGACATTTCATGAAGATGAAATTGAGAGAAGACTTATTCAGCGTGTTTTCAGTCATCTGCAAATCTCTCCCTTAATAGTAACTTGAGGCCTGCAATTTTACCATCACACAGCCATGGGTGTTATTTGATGAAATACATCTAAGAAGTTAACCTTCCATAGGATTGCTAAAGTGTTAATAATGATGTAAGATCTTGGCGAGAATGGCACCAACCTAGCTTAGGCGGTTTTATGTCCTGAGCGATTTATGCTTGCCAGTGGATTGTGGAAGGGTTTTTGTAGATGATATACTACTACTAACTAGGGATGGTGAAGGCGAACTGTAGAAATTAGTGAAAATATAAAAGGGCAAGTGTGAGTAAAGGTAACTAGTTAGCACGAAGTTGGAGCAGTGAAAGTTGGTGAATTTTTCCTCTAAAGTATAATTGCATTTCAGATTTGAAAATATGATTTCCCAATGTTTTAATGTATGCTTTGAATGTTTCTGACGTTCATTTTCGTAGCAAACTTCTTGTTTTTGCGATACTGGACCCCCTTATATCTGACAGTTAGCCTATGGGAAAAGCTGATGTTACTTTAAAAAGGTTCAGTAAACCTTACCTTAATCAAATCTTGCATTCCCTCATGGGTTTGATAGAATACAACCTTGTATGCCACTCCATTTTTCCCTACCGAAAAACCCAAGAGTCCCACTGTGTCCTCTAATAATCGTAGGTTATATGTAGTTACAGTATCTTTAAACCATTAATTTGTTAATGAAATGAAACATATGCATACATTGTATAAACTTATATATATTCTATATGATATATATATGTATATATAATATAAAATATGTATAGGCTATATATATATATATATATATATATATATATATATATATATATTTACCTGGGAAATGCTTATCATGAGCCAATTATAGACTAAATGAATGATTGTTATTCACCTCAATACTTTTCAGGGATCTGACTGCAGTTGATAAAGGTAATCTTAAAAAAAAAGAAAAGAAAAGGGGGAATATAGTAACTGCTTTTATAATATTAAACTAAACTCCATGTCTACGCTCTTTCATAGGGCTTTTAATATAACGTCTGATTGGAATCTTTTTCACAGTGAAATAACCTATCTCCGCCAATATTTCATTGATGATGACAGTTGCTCTCCATCCAAACTTTTTTATAAACGCCTCTGCAAATTTTTAAACTATCTTTCATCCTAAAATTAAAATACCAACAATACCACAATTACGATTATATGCAAGTGTCCCATTTATTCATGACCTAAATTTCTATCGTGAATTGAAGTTGTTAGTCGAGAAATTTTTACCTGCCATTGAATTAAAGCTAATACCCTGCAACCCAATGAATATTAGATTTCTATTTAAACATAAGGAGAAACTTAGGAGTCGTATATTTATTTAATTGCCCTAGATGTAATCTTGGGAAGTACGTCGGCTCCACACGGAGGTTACTCAAAGTGAGATTGGACTCTCATCGAGGTGTTAGCTATAGAACAGGTGTCAAATTGACTAATCCTGAATTTTCATGTATACGTGAACATGCACATGCAAAGAAATGTAAATCTGACATAAATTACAAAGATTTTAAAATTATAGGCCAAACTCCTAACGAACAATATTTAGCAATTTTGAAATCACTCTTCATTGAACAACTAGTTCCACAGTTAAACACCCAGTTTTCCTCAACACCTCTGTATTTCTCGTGAGTTTAAGTCGAAGCTGAACCCGGCCCGAATTGTCAGTTGTCACTCGGTCTGTGCCTTCAGCACCTTATGGTAGTCATTCCTCCCTATCCTTTGTACTTCTCTTTTATATTATTTGTATACACACACACACACACACACACACACACACACACACACATATATATATATATATATATATATATATATATATATTAACTTGATTTTTTGTCCCCGTCCTGAAACGTCGCAGCAACAATAAAGTACTTTGAAAAAGAATAAAGGACTGATCCTTCACCCCACACCTACTGATGTCTACCGGTTGATAGAACCCCTCTCATCCTCACTATACATATATATATATTAGATATATATATTATATATATATATATATTATATATATATATATATATATATATATATATATATATATATATATATATATATATATATATATATATATATATATATATATATATATAAATTAAGCTTTTGGTATGTTGGATGCTTGGGAAGATGTAGGACTAACTATATATATATATATATATATATATATATATATATATATATATATATATATATATATATAATATATATATATATATATATATATATATATAATATATATATATTTATGTAACATACTGTATATATATATATATATATATATATATATATATAATATATATATATATATTTATGTAACACTGTATATATATATATATATATATATATATATATATATATATATATATATATATATATATATATATATATATATATATATATATATATATATATATATATATATATATATATATATATATATATATATATATATATATATAATATATAATATATATATATATATATATATTTATATATATACTATATGTATATATATATATATATATATATATATATATATATATATATATATATATATATATATATATATAGAGAGAGAGAGAGAGAGAGAGAGAGAGAGAGAGAGAGAGAGAGAGAGAGAGAGAGAGAGAGAGAGAGAGCCCATTTTGGCGCCAAAAATTCGCTATAAAAACACAACAAACAAAAATGCTCCCTGTTGGGAACCGTATATGTATGTGTATATATGTATATGTGCATATATATATACAGCATATAGATACACATATGCATACATGCACACAAAGGCCTATAGCCTATATATATACACTATATATATAGGCTATATATATATATACATATATATATACATATATATACACACACATACATACATGCATACAAAGTCCTATTCGTCAAGAACTTTTTCACGTATTTGTAGAATAGGGGTGGAGGAAAGGAATTGTTTTGGAAAAACTGGGTTAAAAACTGAATTTCATTGTGGAAGCTCTGCGAGTTAGAAGTTAACGTTATACATATATATATTGTTACGTGTGAGGGTCTTGGTTGATCATGTATTATTCAATTTACGTAATTTTTACGGCCCTGCAAACCAAGATTACACGTAACCTGCCACTTGAAGCCAAAAGTTAACCTCAAAGACAGACGTTAATTAGCCAAAGGTCGCCAGTTAAGGGTTATTAACCTTAACAAAGAATATTTGAGATGAATTTGATTTTAAACGCAACGGTTCTTCCAAACATTCGGACGCGAGGCATACAAAAGCATCGAGATTTAACCTGATTTTGCTTACCTAAATCCTAGGTATTTTACTGGAATAACGGGGTTGAAGCTAACAATATAATAATTAGGCTTAATCTAGACTTTGTAAACACATATACCCTAAGTGGTGGCTGAAGGAAGAAAACAAAGAAAAAATGTGAAATACAGAAAAGTACTAGTCAATCGACGAAGCTTCAACAAGAATCGGACTTACCGTGAATGTCGAAGTCGCTGCGCAAACGAGGACCTCAGGAGTCGTATTCTGGCAGTCTTCCCAATTCACTAATTAAGATAGACGTAGGAGAAAAGTAATAAAGAACAAGGAATATCGTTCGGGCACGCACGCAGCGTCACCCTGGTTCCGTGACCGCTGGGATCTCTCTGACCCGACCTCGCTTCGTTCCTGCCAGGTGAGGGCTTATACCGCCCCGGGCAATCCGACCTTGACAAAGGCATCGTCGAATGCATAGAATAAAGCTTAAGGGCCACCATAACTAGGGGTCATTGAGCGTAAACCCTCTCTGAGGCTTAGGTCCCTAATGCCCTAGCATATTTTGTTTACAAACTTTCCAGCCTACTGCGGTGATTGTTATTTTTAAATTGCCTAGCCTACCGGCGGGCAGAGATGTTCTCTGTCGAGGTGAATCGGACTAATATTCCTACACCTAAATACATCGAGGGCGAACAGCAGTAATATTTATAAAAGCTCCCCCCCTTAAGAGGGCCTTCACTCCCTTTTCGGGCGTGAAGGTCTGTACTAAGCAAGCTGTTCGCCTCTATTAGGTTACTCTTCTTCCCCTGAGCAGATTAGTCCTGGTTAACCTACCTAGCTACAGAACTACCTAACCCTAGATAGGATATGAGCTATAATCACTACTTTACCTAATTCTAGCAGTACTAGAAGGTGCTCACGGTTATTATAGGCTACCTCCTACAATCATGATGCGTTTTAGACCTAGCCTAGTGGTACATTCTATGATATTCCCTAGCCTAACCTATCCTAACCCGACCGTAGCACCAACATAAGAGTTAATATTCTAACTAAATTACAACATGGTTTATGTTTAATACAATTAAAATTTACTAGTTAATTCATGAGGGTTGCCTCATATGACAAATGGGTGCCTCACTGAGGTCTTAGGCCATGCGTGTCACGAGCATCGTGGCTCGTTTCACAATAATTAAGATTACTGAAATTAGTTAGGCTACTTACATGATTACTGCGGCTCGGTGGTAAGTGGAAAGAACAAGGCTACTAAATGGATGTACCGAACTTTAAGGCGGCCTAGGCTAGGTACAAATAAAAGGAAGAGATCACACTGGCTACCTTCTCTGGGCAAGGGGCCAGGATCACTCTTAGATGTTAGGGCACTGTGCCGAGAGGGCACTAGTGCCAGGATGAGCTTATAGCTTCGCAACTACTGGGCTCTCTTCCGCCCCTTCTTCTTCTTCTTCGGGTTCCTCCAAGGCCTATCAGTAGCTGGCCTAGCAGGTGATGAGAGCACCGACTCCGGGGACAGGCCAGAAGGGCTAGCGGGCGCGAAGTCAGGGGCAACTGCAAAAGCTGCGGGAGGACTCCCTACTCCAGCTGCTGCGACAACCGGAGCGAGAGCGATCTCGACTTCTGCGTCCGAGGATGCCAGTTCCTGGTCTTCCAAGGGAGGGGTACCATTTCGATCCTCCAGGGTTCATCCCTGAGTCAAATTTTGCAAAGAAGAATCTTGCAAAGAAGAAGTTTCGGGTGCTGGAGGCTCTCCAGTCGCGATGATCAACTGCATGGGGAACCCTAAATCTCCCAGAGGAGGATTCGCCTCATGATTTAGACCCGGCATAGGGGCCTTTTCCATTGGTAGCTCAACGTCCGGGACGGACGGAGTCTGGCACTGCTCAGTGCTCGCAAGTGGCACTGGCAGCAGTTGAGTTGGTCAGGCATGCCTGATGAGGGGTCCGGAGGTGCACTACCCGCAGACGACTTGTGGTTGGCTGCGGCAGAGATTCCTGCCCCAGCAGGAGATCGTAGCCTCTCCTAGAGTTTTGCTCGGGGCGTCCGCTGGGCGTTGCTTGCTTGGGCAGCCCTCCCAATTTGTGGAGTGGTCTGCCCGCTTGCACGTCCTGCAGCGGTACTGCTCCTCCTGAATCTCTTCGCGGAGGGGAGGACCTCTTGGTGGGCCAGCCCTTCGCGATTGGAGAGGGCTAGGCCTGAAATAGGTTGGTGGCGCCCCTTCCGCAGACCACTTTTGGGGCGGAAGGTGGAGGTTTGTCATTTTGGGAGTTACAACTGGGGCCTCCGTGGAGGAGGTAACGTGGCTGCGGAGTGGCGTTGGTGACGGGCTTCGCAGAGAAGATCCCGACCCAACAAGAAGGCCACTCCAGGCCGAATTCCACCTACCACGCCGAGGCGGTGGGGTATCGTGCCCCAAGGTGTCATAACCTGGAGTTGGACAGTAGGAACGGTGATGGTGTGGCCCCTCTATCCACTTCATTTCCCACTGGGTTTCTTCGTCAACCATGGCACCGGCTGGCACTTGGGCCCTAGTGATCAGGCTAATGTCTGCCGCAGTGTCTACTGTGACCGGAAGGGTCACTGGCAGGCTAGTGCTCTGAAGAGGGGCCACCGAGATGAACTGGGTTTCCAGTCTCTCGGGGTAAAGGATCCAGTGCGGACCAGCAGCAGAAAATGAAGTGCTGATTAGGTTGACAAATTTGGTGGTGGGGACATGATGTGGACAGGCCGGAGATCCAGCATTGTAGTGGCTAGCAGCCCCACAGGATCTGCACGGGCCTTTTGGATGGGCTCGGTGGCCTGCAGTAACTGTTGGAGGAGAGGGCTGAGCGGATGAATCGGGAGCGGAGTTGTGGCTGGTAGGTTTAGGCTGCTTATTAGTGCCGAGTTTGTATCGGCACTCAGCTTCAGCGTGGCCCCCCTTCTTGCAATAGTTGCACAGGGTCTTGCTAGGCAGTCCATTCTTCGGGCGAGTGGAGTTCGAGAGGTAGGCCGGAGGGATGATTCGCTTCTGAGAGGTGCTATGCAACTGATTGAAGGTTTCCCACGAATCAGCCATGCGACAAGCTTCCATAAGTGTGGAGGGCTGTTTATCGTTAAGATATACCGCAAGGGGCCCTGGCACACATTGGAAAAGGTCTTCTAGCATGGTCCGATTGAAGAGATCCTCAAACGTCGTGCAGGCCAAGGAGTCGAACCAGCGCGCACGGACTGGGTTTTGTGACATGCCCATTCCGTCCAAGACCAGCCGACTTCCTTGGCAAGACCTCGGAACCGTTGTCTCCATTTTTCTGGGGTTATTTCGTAGGCCTTTGTAATGACTCTACGAACTTCCGCCATGTTACCTCTCTGGCTCTTCTCCAGTGAGCGAAGCGCTGCCTTGGCTTTTCCCTCCATATGCTTGGCTAGTATTAAGGCTCTCTCCGTCTCCGTGGTGCTGTAGTTATCGAAAAGAGCCTCGATCTCCTCCAGCCATGCTTCTGGCTCGTCCTCAGTCCACTTGGGGACTAGGGAATTGATGCTTGAAATTGGAGCGGTTGATGCAGCAGGTGTAGGACTGGAGGCTTGATGGCTAGCCATAGCTTCGGCATTCTCCATTTTCGCTCTCTCAAGCTCGAGCTCCTTCTCCTTTAGGGCTAACTCAGTTTCCTTGCAGGCTAACTCATGCTGTCTCCTTCTTTCTTCTCTTTCCTCTTCATATTGCCTCTGCTCGGCTTCATACTTCCTCTGCTCGAGTCTTTCTTCCTTCTCCCGCTTGGCCAAGTCGTCCACTTGCTCCTTAACCCAGGTGGTAAGTTCTGAGCCGGTGAGACCTGCCGCCGTCCCCAACCCCAGGAAAGTTTTATAATGCTCTGCTGCCATGGTTCTGGTGGGGAAGGGCGTCTAACCGGGTCGACTGGGCGTACTTGGGCAGCGAGGAAGTGTCTCTTCAATGACGTGGCACCCTTTCAAAAGGTGGCACTGTAGTTTGGGTGTGCCGTGTACAGGTCACACTGGTGGCACTCAGTATCCCTAGGCACTGGTGCAGGTTAGGTCCCAGAAGAACCTTCTCTTCTGTGTTCCCTTTTGTTTGCTTTAGTGGCACTTATGGTGCCAATGTGTTCCTAGGGACCCTCTACTGGAGTCCAACTAGGCTATATGGGAGGAAAGGCACTCTACACCCCCTGCAGAGTGCAACAATCGAATGAGAGAGAAAGGGAAGGTAAAAGAGAGAGAGAGAGAGAGAGAAAAGTAAGCTATTCAAGTGATGACAGTGCTGCAAATTATTGGCACTGTGGAATAAAGTGATTTTTTTTTTTTTTTTTTTTTTTTTTTTTTCTTTCTTTAAAGATCCTTGTGAGTGGCTGGTCCCAGTACCGGCCCCAGTGCTGGCCCCTTCTTTTTTCAGAGGGTGAAAATTACTGGTTGCTTCGGTCTGGATAGCAGGCCTCACTCGTGACCGACAGTTTATCACTGTATCGTAATTACTCTTAACTTGTCCTCATCTATTGTGGGACAGAGGTGTTTCTTTTATTTGGCTTATTGTATTCGAATTAATTAGCCTAGTGTCGGCCGTTCTTTCTTTGAAGAGGGTCACGTACACTTAGGTTAGGAATGCTTACTTGAACGATTTGAATGGAGAGAGAGAGAGAGAGAGAGAGAGAGAGAGAGAGAGAGAGAGAGAGAGAGAGAGAGATTTTCAATCAGCTAATTTCTTGCTGCTTGAGAACATGTAAACAAAGATTTTATACATGCACAATGGCATGGATCTTAATAAAATGATATAGATGCGTCGTCTTGGCTTCCTTAGGGATTACTTTATTATCTTAATTTTCCTGGGAGCCGACGTCACAAAAGTTTATCGTAAAATTTTAAATTCTCTTTATATGATTTTTATAGTAGGTATTCGTATAGGAACTTGTGGTATTACTCCTAACTAAGGCCTATCTTTCCCTGCCTAAATTATCTTTTGGTTTTGTCTAGCTAAGTCTGTCTAGCTAAGATATTAGGAGGTATGACTTCTACTACGCCGAGAAAGTAGTTCCAAAAGGGCTGGGAGCAGAGTGGTCACAACAGAGAATGACAATAACAAGGTCTTAAGATGGCGGAAAATCCCGTTAGGCCTAAATTTCAAAAACAACCTCGCGGCGCGAAAGAAACCAAAATGGCCGTTCTCTCACAAACAGTTCGAACAATTTCAAAACAATCGCGCGAACACGGCGGAGGAATCCAAGATGGCGGGTATTTCCTTTTAGCACCAAATTCAAAATAACGCACGAAACAAATGCAGGTATCCAGATTTTACTTTAAATATACCAATCATGCATAGCGTTTTACGTTACGGATGGAAAACTAAATTACCAAACAACTTTGTGTCTTTTGTTATCGTATTCCTCACCCGGAGATTAAACAAAAGAATGAAAAGAGAGATGCTGGCTTGCCTGCGTAAATTTACGTTGTTGAACGGTACTTTTATTGTAAAATTACTATTTCAGTTTGTTTGCTACTTCACTGACACGGTTTTGAATGATTCCCGCTATATGCAAACAATAACGATCGGAATTGCCGACGCGATTTCTAAATTACTTTGTGTACATGAAACGGGCTCCGCGATTCGGCCTTTGAATACGTTATGGACGACTTAACTCGAATGCTCCGAACACAGTAAAATGCCATTCATAAATTATGTCTCTCGTTATAAATTATGTCTCACTCTGTTTCTACACCCTTCCTACCTATGCTAATTCTCGCTACACTTGTTATTATAACTATTCTCTTGACTGCTTATTATTATGCCTCGTTCTTTGTTTGGAAGAGTGAAATGGAATTCAATATCTGACTTTTATCTTTGGAATTAATGTAATTTTAATTTCCTTTTCTCCAGATTCTTTCTCTAAAATGTACTTTAGATTCTACGCAAGGTCGCCAATGTTACGTGTGAGGGTCTTGGTTGATCATGTATTATTCAATTTACGTAATTTTACGGCCCTGCAAACCAAGATTACACGTAACCTGCCACTTGAAGCCAAAAGTTAACCTCAAAGACAGACGTTAATTAGCTAAAGGTCGCCAGTTAAGGGTTATTAACCTTAACAAAGAATATTTGAGATGAATTTGATTTTAAACGCAACGGTTCTTCCAAACATTCGGACGCGAGGCATACAAAAGCATCGAGATTTAACCTGATTTTGCTTACCCTAAATCCTAGGTATTTTACTGGAATAACGGGGTTGAAGCTAACAATATAATAATTAGGCTTAATCTAGACTTTGTAAACACATATACCCTAAGTGGTGGCTGAAGGAAGAAAACAAAGAAAAAATGTGAAATACAGAAAAGTACTAGTCAATCGACGAAGCTTCAACAAGAATCGGACTTACCGTGAATGTCGAGTCGTTGCGCAAACGAGGGACCTCAGGAGTCGTATTCCGGCAGTCTTCCCAATTCACTAATTAAGATAGACGTAGGAGAAAAGTAATAAAGAACAAGGAATATCGTTCGGGCACGCACGCAGCGTCACCCTGGTTCCGTGACCGCTGGGATCTCTCTGACCTGACCTCGCTTCGTTCCCGCCAGGGGAGGGCTTATACCGCCCCGGGCAATCCGACCTTGACAAAGGCATCGTCGAATGCATAGAATAAAGCTTAAGGGCCACCATAACTAGGGGTCATTGAGCGTAAACCCTCTCTGAGGCTTAGGTCCCTAATGCCCTAGCATATTTTGTTTACAAACTTTCCAGCCTATGCGGCGCCATTTGTCTACTGCGGTGATTGTTATTTTTAAATTGCCTAGCCTACCGGCGGGCAGAGATGTTCTCTGTCGAGGTGAATCGGACTAATATTCCTACACCTAAATACATCGAGGGCGAACAGCAGTAATATTTATAAAAAAATATATATATATATATATATATATATATATATATATATATATATATATATATATATATATATATATATATATACATACTATATGTATATGATATATATGTATAATATAAATATAAATATATATATATATATATATATATATATATATATATATATATATATATATATATATATATATATATATATATATATATATATATATATATATATATATATATATATACTGTATATATAGGCTATAGTATATATGCATAACATATATATATAATATATAAATATATATATATATATATATATATATATATATATACATATATATATATATATATATATATATATTATATATATATATTATATGTATATATATATATATATATATATATATATATATATATATATATATATATATATATAATATATTATATATAATTATGAAATGTACATTATATACTGTACTGTAGATATATTTTTTATATATATATATATATATATAATATATATATATATATATATATATATATATATATATATATATATATATATATATATATATATATATATATATATATATATATATATATATATATATATATATATATATATATATATATATATATATATATTTCATATAAATATATATATTAAGTTCATATAAATATATATATTAAGTTCATATAAATATATATATTAGATGAATTCTTGCCAGTATTTCAATCTTTAACTATTATACCTCCCTCAGACTAAATCAATTACCTGTTCTTTTCATTTTCTACTTGCAAGTGCTGTGTTAACATGTGTCTCAGGATGTGTACTCTTTGGAGATAGTGAGGAGCCTGTGAAGGTCCGCAGGGCCCCCATTTTGGCGCCAAAAATTCGCTATAGAAAACACAACACAGAAAAATGCTCCCTCTGTGCTTCATAATGGTAAGAAAAACACCTCTTTTGTTGGTGGTGCCAAAGAAAAAGCAACAGGAAAACTACTAAACGGTAAGGGGGACCCTGTTGGGAACCGTGATTTTGGGTGGGGGAAAGCAACAGGCATGTTCGACGCTGCCCGTAACGTATAGAATTCCCGATTTTCTGACCCACTAGTCTGCCTAAAAAAGGTTGTCCTGCTACGCTACATAAGAAGTATGTTCAATAAGTGATGAGAAAATGTCAGGAGAGACACTATTTTCAAAAGCATACACAACTTTGTCTCCTTCAAAATAATTGCCTGTCGCAGCTACACACTTCTGCATGCGTCTCTCCCAATCCTGGAAGACCTCCTCAAAGTCCTTTTTCAGTAGTCCCTTCAGGTAACTTTCCGATGCCTCTTTTAGCTCCTCTGTTGACTGGAATCTGGTTTCTCTGAGGCTGTCTTTCATGCATGGGAACAGGAAGAAGTCGCAAGGGGCTAGGTCAGGGCTGTAGGGTGGGTGTTGTACCACTTTCATTCCCCTGTCGGCCATCCAGGTGGTCATCACCGTTGACTTGTGGCATGGGGCATTGTCCTGGTGGAACCACCACTGACCACTCCTCCACTCCTCTTCAGTCAGAACTGCCTGTACTGTGCCAGTACTTATACCAACAGCTCCAGATAGCATCCTCACAGATATTCGACAGTCTTGCATCACTAACCTTTGCACTTCCTCAATGTTTTCCTCCTTGTGTGCACTTTTCAGTGCTTCAGATCTGGGTTCATCCTCAACTTGTTCATTTCCGTCAGAAAATCTGTTAAACCACCGATAGAAAACTTGCTTGGCTCATCTGTTCATCCTCATAGGCCTCCTTTAACATTCCATAAGCTTCTTGTTTGGTTTTCTTAAGTTTAACACAAAATTTGATGGCGTAACGTTGCTCCATGTTTTCCTGCAAGTGTTCACAGATCGGCAAACCGGATCAGACTGGTTCCACCACATTCACAGCTGCACTCAGACCTGCAAATATAGAAAGTTGCCAGTGTGTCATTTTATAGAATATATGTATGTGTACGTCACCATGAAGTTGTATTTTGATCAAATCATATTTAGTGTCACTCCTGACATTTTCTCATTACTTATTGAACATACCTCGTACGTAAGGCTGACCCGCTACACTACATACGTGATGCTGACCGGCTATACTACATGCATGAGGCTGATCCGCTACACTACATACGTGAGGCTGACCTGGAACTCTGCACCTATGGAAACTGCTAGCCTAGGCTACTTGTAGCCTATGTAAACATGGGTTAGGCTACTCCCTGCCTACATTAGAATGGACATTAATTTTGTAACAGTCATTTTTTGAACATTTCTGCTTTGTTTTGGGGTGGCGGAACAGCGCTTCATGCCTTATCCACATTTTGAATCATTCTTGGCAAGCTTGTATGTTCTGGCAAGAGGTAATGTTTTGCGCTCATGCTAGCCACAGGGGTTACAGAAAACGACAAACTGCATACAGGTAGTGCTCGAGTTACGATAATTCGACTTACGATAATTCGCTTTTACGATGGGGTTAGCAATTAATATCGATACGACAATATTTTGAAAATACGTATTTTTAAATTTCGCGGGTGATTGGCGCAGGCAACAACATACAATCAGGCAGCATACGGTGTACGATACGTTGGCCCGAGAGGCTGGAATAGGTACATTAATTCAATGAGCTGACCTCACTCGCTCTCGTTGTGTCGGAAGTTCAAATAGGTCAGTGTTCGTTTGCAATTTTGTGCGTTTGTAAATACAGGTAGTGCACGAGTGACGATAATTCGAGTTTACGATGGAGTTAGCAATTAATACAAGTACGACAATATTTAGAAAATATTTTTAAATTTCGAGCGGGCACAGGCAACAGCGTACGCTACAGTTGCCGTACAATCAGGCAGCAAGAGAGACCAACTTCTTTTTCTCCATCTCTTTATTCCATCTTCTAGTTAAAAAAGTAAGAGAATGATAAAAGTATTGTTAGTAACGTTATACTCTTGCGAAAATGCGTACAGCCATAAACAACCGAACGAGACTCTGTTGTTTTGCTAATAACCGAATCGAATAACAACTGTTTTGCTTGTATTTCAACCATCGTACGGTTAAACAATTATCGTAGTTATGTTAAAAATGACGTTAAGTACTGATATGTTTTTACACTACCCTTATCTGCTTTGGAGAAAAGATCGGCAAGGAAATATACTGCTACAGTAAATTTAAGCTGCAAGTTGTAGTTGAAGCTGAGAAAAGAATGTTCAAGCTGCTAATGACTATAAATTATCATGCATTGGCAACGTGGATGAAACTCGACAGCAAATAAAATTGGAAAGTATTTCAATCAAAACCACTGGGCATGAAAGAATACACATTACTGCTGTTTTCACGCCAATAAAAGATAAATACGAAAAGCTCGTAGTACGATGATGAAATCAAGAGAAAAAAAGCGAACGGAATCTTGATTTTTTTTTTTTTACACAAAACAAACGGCCAGCCGCCAACGTCATCTATTAATGGAAAAAATGGCTAAATTAATTTCACAACGAGACATATTTAAGTTACATTTCAACTTAAAAACACTTCGTATAACGAAAAATATATATGTCCCTTATAAATAAAGTATCTAGAGATTCATTTACACTAACTAGAAGCAAGAAATGCCCTCTGAACCGAGTTAAATGCGGCGAAATAAAGACCGCGTGATAGATTCCCAAACCAAAACATTTGATCGCTATGATCGGAGTTAATAATGCAAAAGCAATATAAGAATATTTACGATTAGATACAGTGTAGTAAAGCATAGCTTTTTAAAAGATCCATGGAAAAGATGCACATTCGTTATTTTGATGTTTGTATAATACGGTTTTATTATGTGAAAATAGAATACAGTATAATGTAGGCTAGGCTACCGTATATGATATACGAAAGTGCAGGCTAGGCCTTGTTTGTTATTCAATTTCTCTTTATACTGACTTATGTCAATCTGCATTGAACCTGCAGAATTAGCTGACACTAATAATTATTGTACCTTATATGTATAAAGTATACTGTGTAGTGTAGGCTAGGCTACCATATATGTATAGATGTTACGGATTACCCTAGTGTAGGCTAGGCCATATTCGAGTTACGATTTTTTCAACAAACGATGGGTTTTTTGGAACCTAACCCCATCGTAAGTAGGGGAATACCTGTACTAGGCTCCGTTCCAAAACATCACAATTCACCCAGCAATAAAACAAGTATAAAAAGAAAGGTAAATGCTCTGCTTACCTTATTCAAAATCTTTCTGCACCGATGGCTCATGCAGCGCCACATGTACACTGGGTGTCCAGTGGCTGGATGGACTCCATCTTGAACAAAACGGTGGTTTCCTGCTTTGCAGGCACTACATAACCCGGAAAAGTCCCCTAGCAGTCCTTGCTGGTACAGCCAGTTCGTGAATTCAGCAGTGTTCCGTAGGAACTCGAGAATTGTCGGAATGTACAGGTTCGTGTACACATTGAATTCTTCCATGGTGTTAACTTTCGGGAACAAAACCAAATCGTGACTCTCCATCACGGTGTTTAGAGGTTCTTTCCTCCATCTCTGCGTTTAGAGGTGGAAAGAATGCGTGACTCTGGTCTTGGCCTGGGCCTATGAATCATATTGATAGAACACATTGTGATTGGTTCGAAGTATTTAATCTGTAAGCCCTAGGGAATGACCTAGGTCAGCCTGAGATACGATTGGACAGAATTAAATTTCCCGCGGTCAGGTCAGGGTGACGTATGGCGGCAGCCTTAGGAACTACGGGCGAGAGGAGCGCTGCACTTTGGCCATCTTAAGAATTACGGGAGCGTGGTGTTGCGTGACACCGTTCACGTCAACTTGGTACTTAGAAAAAGTTATGCTCCGCTGAAAAAATTGTTGTTCAGGAAAATCAAGCAAATTGCTCAGGAAAGGTACTTTTTGGGTAGATTCAGTCACACTGAACAACATTTATTCTATGCAATTTTTCATTTAGAGGCGTTGTTAATGAGTTATAGGCACGTTCCTTGGTTGTCCACATTACCCGATAGTGAATCAGAGGAAGTCCCATTGACAGTAGTGAATTAACATGACGCTTCCTTCCACCTTTTGTTCCTAATTAAGTATATGAGAGATGGATGTTAGTAAAGTGTATTAATTAGGCATCCTTTCATTCACAGGAGTGATGTCAGTGCCATATAAATCAATGCACGTTCTCCTGAACCAAGATCTGCCAGAGATTGCTTCATATTAATTCTGTTGTTGTTAGAAATAGAATGCTACTTGGCTCTAGTGACCCCTTGCAGGTCGCCCTTTTTTTACATTCTTTTATTTAAAATGTTCATAAACAGTTCCCCCCTTTTAAGTTTGCCCTTTGAGTGTAAATAAATTAGTGTTAAGAATTAGAGTATCATTTTAATGGCAACCTTACCCTCTTTGAACTGTGAATATCTTGTTTAGTTATGGTTCATTGGCCTCTCTTGACAAGATCTTAATTTTACTCTCTTAAAGTAATGTTCAACAACCAATAACCGTAATAGTGGCGACATCTTGCCATAATTTGGATCGAATTTTAAAGTAAATTGAGTAAAATTCTCCGCCCAGTCTATTTTAATAATTGAAATGAACCTGCAAGCAATATTCTCATGGCAATTTGGAGTAGGAGAACGAACGGCATTTACTTTAAAAAATAGTGCATTGGTGTTCGTAAATTGGTGACTAGGAACTCGTAAATTCCATTCAGAAATTAATTCATTACCCCATTTGCCTGAGATTAGTGCTTGCATTGTCTGAGCTCATCAAGTGTCGAACATTAGTGAGAGAGAGGATCGGTATTGCATTCCATTCAAAGACACTTGATGGTAGGGTTGCAGGCTAGTTAGTTAGTCAGGGTTTGCCTCACATACTGGCAATGTATGCATGAATTAGCTAGCCTCGATAGACATTTAGGTAGTTGTCTAGTCAGGATTTCTCTTCGTTCATGAAGTGGAATTTTTTAAGTCCATGTATGTTAGGAAAATACCCATGCTGGCAACTCGCTAAATAAGCCAGGCAGTCCTGTAGTCGCTCGCCTTGCACTTAGCTTAGCTCCGCCACAGACCATACAGTTGCCCTCCACCCTGTCCCTTTTCCTCAGAAAGAATAGCTCATATTTTCCAAGTTACTGGTCTTGTAGAGTTACTAGGTGTGCTTTCAAAGTATCATTAACTGCTACATATGTTCTTGTGTCATTCACTCAGAAAAGATTCGTGTATTTCATTTTTTATTTTGTAAATGGAGAAAGAGCTTCATGTGTGTGTTTGTACATTTGTTACAAGTGTAGCACTATCTCCACTCAGCTTTCAGTCAGCCCGATCAGCTGATCACCCGTCTGTACTCACGACCTTGAACTGTCACAACAGACCGCCATTTTGTGAAAACTGTCTACTGTCAAACTTGGCGCGGACTTATGATTCATTCAATTGAGAGTTTTACTTTTCCTTTTATAAAAGCCTTTTAATCCTTACTGCTGCCAAGGAATTTCTTTTACATTCCTTTAACTGTAATGTGCAAGAGAAATGATAGCAGCTTTCATTAGCCTTTTATTTAAAAATGTATCAACTCTCCTTTTGTAAAGAAAACAAACTTACGTAGTAATTCTTACGATACATTTCTTTCATTCTTTCGAGAGAGGTCTTTTATTTGGTTTAGCTATCCTTAATTAATAACAACTCCTTTTTACCCAAATTGTTGGGGTCATGTTTTACTAAGTTTGCCATATTATTCAATAAATACAACTATTGCTTACTTATAGCCTTTGTTAGGTGAATATATTCAATTGCTTGAAAACAAACAAACCCAAAATTAAAGATACAGAAATCAAATCTCTGGGCATACATCCCATATATATCATAATATTGTACCATTTATTCAACTCCATTAATGCATTATGCTCTTGAACAGATTTGCACATATGTGTTATTTCTGTGTTAAAACACACAGCCAATTTCCTCACGCATTGTTGCACTGAGTGTTAATTTATTATTTTACTTCGCCCTTTGAGGAATCATAACCTATGCATTAAAAGGCTTCGACCAGATGCATTGTAATCCATTATTAATTCACAGTTACACCTGCGTGCCTACATCTGTAATGTCTAATTTCCATTCTCGAAATTTTTCCTTCATAATAAGGCTTTGACTCCATGTAGGCAAACCCTCGAGTTGTACATTAGTGTTTTCCTTACCATATGGGTACTCTCATTATAATTGGTACCTCCTATTGACACCACTTCCTTATTTTGCATACACTCTTTTCAGGGCAGAGTGCCATTTCCATTCTGGAGACTAGGCTAGACTTCACGTTAAAACCTTAGCGACATGTCTGCGGAGGAATACAAAACCTTCCTGGACATAGGGAAGGGGCTAGGACTCAAAGGAGAACAGCTGGCCACTTGGGTCCAGGAACAGGCCACTGCTGCTAAAGTGGAGAGACTAGAGAAAGAGGAAAAGCAAAGGCGATTGGAGTTAGCCTTGGTCCAAGAGCAAGCAAAGAAAGAAAGGTAAGCAAAGTGAATACGAGAAGTAGAAAGAAGCTCGGGTTGCATGAGCTAACCTTAAAGCAGAAAGAACTCGAGATCAAAAGGTCTATGCAGGATAGTGCCATGGCATTGGCCCAACACCGAGCCGAGAACCCCGCCGTGGCTTCCTCCCATTCCAGCATCTCTAGCATCAGTTCGCTCATACCTAAATGGAGCAACCCAGAGCCACAGGCATGGTTGGATGAGGTGGAAAGCCTTTTAAGCAGTTACCAACCCACCGAGACAGAAGTGGCCCTAATCTTTACTAAATATATGGACGGTAAGGGACGGGATGCTTTCTGCTCACCGGAGAATGGTGGCAAGGGGGATCTTTTGGTGGTCAGGAGGGCCATGTTAAAAGCCTATGAAATCATTCCTGAAAGATGGAGGCAGTGATGGTGAACTCTGCCAAAGGAAGTCTGTCAAAATTGGTCAGACTGGGCCTACCACAAGTCCCGGGCCTTCAGGCGGTGGTTAGACACCTTGGAGTGTACTGAATTTGAGGACTTGGCCAATCGCAGGCAACTGGAAGAATTCTTCCAATATGCCCCAGGCTCCCTGGCCCTAAATCAATGACAAGCAGCCTAAGCCATTCCCTGACTGCTATCAGATGGCCGATGCCTGGAAAACATACCATCCTTTCTCTAGCACCCCTAACAGGCACGTAGTTCCTTCCGGTCTCACATCATTGTCCGTCCAACTGAAAAATGGGCACCCTCCCAATTCGCCTTTTTGTACCCATTGTAAAAAGATAGGGCACTTAGAATCCCAGTGCAAAACTAAAGATGGAGCTGTTCCAAAGCCTCCCTCTGATTAACTCGCTCAGCCTGCCCAGACTCCTACTG
>NC_089768.1:6182500-6192500 GCF_040412425.1 Macrobrachium rosenbergii | reverse complement strand
ATACGTCAATATTTTATGGGTCTGACGATTGGTAATGCCATTTCCATCTGGTTTTCAATTTTGCTGTCAACTTATCCATTTCCAAAGAAAGTTTCTGAAAGGAAACCCAAAATATTAAGGCGAAGCTCATCGTAGTCGACTGACAGCGGCCATTCGTTTGAAAGGACTAGTTTTCTCTTGACTGGAACTTTTTGACTTTAATCCATATTGCGCGTAACTACATTTGTTGCTGATAGGTTTTTTTTTACCATAGTTTTTATGATTTATTATATTCCATCAGTACCTTCTGTACAGGGAAATTCATAATTTATATGTGAATAACCTTTCATCTAATTCCCAGTAGGCTATTTTAAAAAATGGATCGTGAAGTCTGACGCTTTAAATACGAATGGTTTAGAAAACAAAATTTTAGACTAAATAGTTTCATTACTTTCTTTGCTTCGAATAATTAATGAAATTCCATTTGCTTCCATCGTCACTGAAATACAGACCTGGAACAAACTGAATATTTGATCGTAGTTTGTGTTCAGTATTCTTTATTTGTATTTCAAGTGTTACTCATACTTAATATCTTCAGTTGACATGGTAAATCACCCCTGAGCAAAATGCTATGACAGGCAATATAATTTCTATATATATACATATATATATATATATATATATATATATATATATATATATATATATATATATACTGTATAATATATATATATATATATATATATATATATATATATATATGTTACATATATATATATATATATATATATATATATATATATATATATATATATATATATATATATATATATATATATATATATATATATATATATATATATATATATATATATATATATATATATATATATAATATATATATATATATATATATATATATATATATATATATATATATATATATATATATATATATATATATATATATATATATATATATATATATATATATATATATATATATATATATATATATATATTTACTCATATATATACATATATATATTACATATATAGGCAGTCCCGGTTTTACGACGGTTCCAGCTTACGACGTTCCGAGGTTACGACGCTTTTCAAATATATTCATCAGAAATTATTTCCTGGCTTACGACGCATGTTCCGGGGTTACGACACGTCGTACGCCGATCCGACGGAAGAAATATGGCCCCAAAATGGCAGAATAATCATAATTTGAAGGTTTTTTGATGTAAAACTCAATAATAATGCAGTTTACATCGTTTTCAATGCACCCAGAGCATTAAAAGTAAGGTTTTCTTATGATTTTTGACGATTTTCGACAATGTTCCGGCTTACGACGATTTTCGGGTTACGACGCGGCGCAAGAACGGAACCCCCGTCGTAAACCGGGGACCGCCTGTATTATATATATATATATTATAAATATATATATATATTATATTTATATATTGTTACATATTTGGTTGGGTCTGGCTAAATGAAATGAAAATTGATTTAGAAAATTACCTTATGGGCCACTTACCCAGAAACAAAATCTGCAAGCAAATGTAACCAAAGAGTTGACTTACCTTCTAAGTACATTTTACAAAGGATAGGTCACCATGAAAGCTGTGGTTTCCACTAAATTATTTTATTTCACATAGTTCAGGCAGGGTGATAAATCATGACTGGTATGCAACACAGCAGAGCAAGTGCAACAATAATCTTGAGACAAAATTTACAGTTAACTGTCTTCCAGAATGAAATGGAAATTTTAATGATAACGCATAATGGGAGCCCGAGGCTCGTGCTTGTGCAAAGTCCAATTTGACATACAGTTGCAGAAGCAGAGTTTTGCTTATAGCAAAGGTTAATTGTCTTCTAAGGCAACTTCTCACAGGACCTTGGTGGCAGAAACATGAGGGGGTGAGATAACTCGTATCTGGAAGTAGATTTCCCAGATGAGGTTTTGGGCATAAAAAGATTCTCTCACTTGAAATAATCTATCACATTGGAGGGGTGATTTACTCTGTCACTGAGCAAAGGATTACTGCATTAATAACTTAAATTTATATGGGGAACACACACACTAGTATTCAGCAAGGGATTTTATATTGGGAGGTGAAATCTTTAAAATGAAACTAGAGATTTAGTGAGAAGAACAGAAACTGGCACTTACTTGCTAATTTCAGGATTACTGGGCGATCCAAACTGCAGTGTGCACTATTGCAAGACAGCTAGTTGCTCCAATAGGTCCTCAATTAAACAATGCTGGGAATGCTTGTATGTCCAGGTTGCTTGTAACCCTAACTAGAGTGTGGCAGTGTGCCAAGACAAAGATACAGCCCAATATTCAGGACATGGCAAAAGACAGGTCTGGTTTGTGTGAGGACTGAGTAGGCATTAACTCCCATCAGCCGATTTTGAATGTTGTTTTGTTATATATGCCCTCAAGCCACAGAAGTGGCGAGAATCAAAGAGCTGTTGCCCGACGGTCCTGAAAAAACAACTAAGAATCGGCCAAATGGAGTACAGGGATATAGGTCTTAGGATAAGGATACAGAATGACTACTAGCATGCCTATTTCCGAAGGTTTCCCTTAATTCCACTAGGCCTACCTGACTTGACCCTTTCACTAAGATACTTTCAAAACTCTCATCTCGCTCCGACTATCATCAAGTTTGGGCCACTACCCCCCAATGAATTGCAATCTGATCCCTATGTTAAGAGAACAGAGAGACGAGAGCAGCATGTATTTGTGACAGTTCCCCTTTAACTTGAGGTCGGCAAAATAAAAAAAAAATCATATCAATGGAAAGAGAATGACACGTACATTTACACTGCATAAATAAAAAAATTCAAAAACATTTTCCCTACCTTCCACGAGAAGTTGAAAATGACTATTTACAACCTGTTGTGGGGCTTCATTTACAAGGCAGTCGTAAATTTTACCAACTTATATGTTTTTTCTAATAAATAAGTTTATTGCATTTTGTAAAATTATTATTACTGCTCACACAATATCAAAACAGATAAGAAATAAAAGCAGTAACAGATTTTTTGCATATTTTTTGTAAAATATTCACGTAAATTTACGAGAAGGAAGATTCAGTAACTTTTTTTTTTACTTTTACATGCTTTTTCTAATATTTCTTTGCAATTTTCTTTGTAAAATTACATTTACAACCGACATACTAACGTAAAGCATATAGAAGTATTGGCACCTTTGTTTTGAATCATTATTACCATAACAGTAGTACGTAATTCTGTTTCACACTGAAGCTCAATCCGTCCATCTCCCCAAACCTGTTTTACTTCACACTGAGGCTCAATCCATCCCTTAAGGGTTAAGCAGGCATTCGCTCCCTTTCGTGCATGAAGGCCTATACTAAAACTGCTCATCTCAGTTACTTTACTTCCCTCCCTGAATGGGTCTTGCCCATGCAATGCAGATAATTAAGGTGATCTACCTAACTTCAAGGATGAGAATGTGAACTTCACTAGCTTGCTTAACTGAAGTTCCTTAATACTCATTTCAAGGTGTCTGTGTCGCTAACAACAGTGAAAATGCATTCCCAAGCCAGTTTTAAAATTACTATTTTATATCAACATTAACATGACATCATCAGCCTGCTGCAGCACCAATCTAAGTGGCAATGATCTAACTACAATGCAGTATTATTAAAAATCACAAAGTTCTTATGCTATGATACACAAACATGTTAAAAGATAAGCAACCTGAAGGGTTAATGAGTGCAACACCATGTATAAGTGGCTAGGGCAGGTCCTTCAGCTTTTGAGACTAGAGGACAGCTCATTGGTACGTTTGGAACACACAGCTTTTATTATGAAATTTTCATCACACCATGGTTTATAGACAATCATGAAGCTACAAATGTTGTTTAATTTCCAATTCATGCTACTTTGGGAATACTGTATACCCAATGGGGTATTATCACCAAAGGGAAATTTTATAAAACCCTGTATATGATGTAGCTTAGATATGTAGATATATTAACTTTATGGGACAATAGCTGGGGAGACTTCAATGAATTTTTTAACAGATTAATTTCGCTAGTTTCGGCCATAAAATTAAAAAAAGAATGGGAAAAGGACGGAAAATTGCTGTTCCTAGATATACCGATCATAAGAGAACAGAACAGATATGCCTTCACAGTACAGGAAACCCACTTTCGCTGTTTCTTATACTTATTTCCTAAGCTACTGTGATGTCTCCGTAAAAAACATGGTAGGGTGCAACCTATTCTTCAGGGGGCTTAGAATATGTTCAAATGGATATCTAGATAAAGAATTCAACACGATCTGCAACACCTAATGCAACTGCTCTATTCCACCACACATTATCGAGAGGGCTATTAATAAAGCAAATAAAATATACTACAGAGGTCCCACTCACAGCATACAAATAGATTTTAACAACAAAATAAAGCTTCCATATGACAAAAAAATACAAAAAATCACAGAACAACTCAGGTGTAATAATCCTTTTATTTTCCATTATCCCAAATCCATCAGGAGCTTGCTCATTAACGTATATGCTTAAATAAAAATGGGGAAGAAGCCAGAGTTTACAAGATTCCGTGCAACAATTGTAATGAGATTTACGTGGGGGAGACTGGCAGATCCATTTCGCAAAGATTAACAGAGCACAAAAGATCAGTGAAGTATGCTTCAGAGAGTTTGGAGATTTTCCTACATATCAGGGATAAAGCCCATGCCATAAACTAGTGTGGGGCAGAGCTGGTTTTCAAAAGTAACTGTCTGTATAAAAGGAAGATGCTGGAACCTGCTATTATCAATCAAACCAACAATATGAACATGCCAGGAGGACATTGGAAATCGGATGACATCGACGAGGTAATCCTCAGGCCTCTTCTTAAGCAGGTGTTCTTAAAAATACGACCACCAGTGCATCGCCAGATGGGAGTTAATATGGCGAAAAACCACCAGGGAATTGCTTAATTTCCATCCTTCCTGGGAAATGGTCACCTGCATACCAACGGAGACTTACTGCCACACCTACTTGTGCTTTGTATATATACTCTTGTAACATATCATCCGTCCATATTTTACCAGTGAACCGGGGCACAAAAGGAAGTGCTCGAAATATAAGGTTGCAATGTTCAAATAGTGTTTATGGGCCTTTTTATCTTCAAATATATATATATATATATATATATATATATATATATATATATATATATATATATATATATATATATATATATATATATATATATATATAATGGGTTTATTATGTCTGTGTGTAGCTTTACTCTTACCTCGGTTTTCCTGCATCCAACTGAAGAACAACACGCACATAACAAACAAGAAATAAGCAGAAATTTATGTTAATGGAGATTACAGTTTAAGAGGCGACTCAGTAGAGAAAGTTCTGGGTCTAAGTTAATTGCATGTATTTACATTAATCAGAAGAGTAAATTACACAGAGCCACATAAGCTGGGCTCTTGGCACTTATCACTTTAAGTGATGCAAGAATTAAATAACTAGTGCCGAATAGTGATAATGAGATGATAAAGTAATCAGCTGGAGGGCTTGATTGCTGGTTGTGGATACATTGGAGTAGATGGTCGGTACTGTCGTATACAACCATTCTACAAACATAGAGAAGGGGCACATTAGTACTCGATAAATCAAAACACAATCTAAAACTTTACAAAGGGAAATTGGCGAAGGCTTAAGGAGGGTGACGTCACTTTACTATCAGGTAATTTACTGATTAACACTGAATACTGGAAATCGACAATAAATCACTGGGTTTTAGCACAAGGGAAATAAAGAAACGGAATGAATATAACAAAAGAATGGGCCGGAAAACTTTCTAACAAGACTTTAACTTAAATTCTGAGTGGAGATTGCATGAATCAGCATCAATGGAGCACCTATTAAGTGGATTTCATTGGGTACTGAGATAGGCTCTTGGATAGTGAGGCTCTCGGTTGGGACAGAAAGTTTGGGAGTCACGAGTGATGCGTGCGCCTTCGATGTTCGGTCTGCCTCTGCTGGCTTGACACTAATCTTTCCTCCAAGGCTCTGGCCTGACTAACATACCCCAAAATGCCAGCTTTTGGTGTGTTGGGTATTTCAGGTGAGAGGGTTCGCTAGTGGGCAGATCTTATTTGCTTTGGGCGATTCACGTTTCTTCCCAGAATCAAGATGTTATCTGGAAGAAGAATCTTTCGGCCAGAAAATCACAAGGATTGATTTGTGGGACATTTGAGTAAAAGCTTTAAGAGGGGATAAGGGAGGAAGTGCCCAACCTTGATTTCCTTTTGTTCATTCTGAGGACAAGTATGGAGTAGCAGAGGGCTCACTCCTTTGGCTTTGTTATACTGAAGCATGGCGAGCTTTTAGAAGTATTAATAAATACTTCTTGCAGCTCCCCCTAAAGGAAAACATTTTACACATCTTTCGGGTGTGAACGTCTGCCAGTGAGCCTAATGTTTTTACGTTTGTTGTCTCTTTCCTTAAGCCTTCGCCAAACATGTTAGACTAGTACTACTAAGGTGTCTGCTTTTAATAATGAACAACTTTTGAGTTGGCATGCATGAATACTTAGGCAGCACCTGCAAAGCTTTACTCAAAATCAAATGAACTGAAAGTAATGTCATAGTTTATCAGTAATGTTAATCTCATGGCTAAGTTAAACCTGGAAGTATAATTCAAAGTATAACAGTTATCACGATACATGCAACGTAAATATATTTTCATACAAACTTAAGTTGATGGCATAGTGACTCGGTTATATTCGTGGTACTACTCAGTTAGAGAGCGTTGGGCAACTGTGCTAGCTTGATGGTTTTGGTTAGTCATGGAAGCAATTGCATGGAAGAAAAGTAAGTGACTTATAGGGCCAGGAGATCTGGCTGATGGCACTCTGCATTTGGCAAGGTGTGATGCAAAGCAAAAGGTATACCATTATAAGGCACAAATGAGATTAACAATGATTAACTTTAAAATTTAGAAGGAAAAATTACAAAATGACAACATTACAAGAAGAAAGTAGTTTACAAGGAGTGAGAGTAAGGGAGTGACCTGGCATCCTACTCTGGCTGGGTGCCAAAGTACTCAGTTAAGGAGGCACTATGCCATATGGGCACTAATGCCAGGAGAGCTCGTTGGCTCGCTCAGGCTACCTGGATGGTCTACGCCACGGACCTTATTCTTTGAACCTCTTTTAGGTTGCTGGTTTGATACTGTAGGAGGAACTGGCGAAGCCGAGTCTGAGGAAGACGCTGCAGTACCACCTGCTCTGGCTTCTGCGACAACTGAAGCAGGGGCTGTGCCAATAATTTCTGCCATCTGCCGTCGCAGCTCCTTGAGCTCTGCGACCAGCCTAGATCATGTGCTCCCTGGAGGAATCCATGCTTGATGACCGTCCGTTATCTTTCCGCCCTTTATATTATGCTTGATACGAGGACGACACTTTTGCCCTTTTCAGGCTTGAGTTCCATTCTGATTCTTTCCTTGAATTTGCCAATTCAGCACACCCTAATATTACGTTTACTGTTGAAAAGGAGCAGGAGTGCCGTTTACCGTTTTTGAACGTTTTGGTATGTAGGGATAGTAACCGTTTTAACACCACAATTTTTTAGGAAGAAAACTTTTACAGGTCTGGGCTCCAGTTTTTGTAGTTTTTGTTTTTATAACTTTAAATTAAATTCTTTTTATACCCTTATCCATCAGACACTATTACTCACTTTCAGACTGTCAACTTTTTCACAATGAAATTACTTTCCTCTGCAAATATTTTAATGATTACGGTTTCCCTACCAAGGTCATTAACACGGCCATACAGAAATTACTTGGCAGAAAGTTCTCTAAAAGCTCTTTATTTCTGAATGTTCCAGAGAATCAGTTCTATGCATCTTTTCCTTATATAAACACTGACAACTTCCGTGCAGGCTTTACTAAAATAATCAACGAACGTTTTGATGCCCTTGTTGTAACTTTGATTCCGAAAAATTCCCCGACAATTGGCTCCCTTTTCTAAGTAAAAGACCGACTCTGCCCTTTGATGACGTCTAATGTGGTTTACAAGTATACCTGTCCCAGATGTGATATGGGAAATTATTTGGGATCAACGAAACGTCGTCTTAGGGTACGAGTCGACTCTCATAGGGGGGTTAGTCACTGAACGGGATGTCGCCTGTCCAACCCAGAAGCATCTAATATAAGAAATCATTCTTCGACTCTCATAGGGGGGTCAGTCACTGAACGGGATGTCGCCTGTCCAACCCAGAAGCATCTAATATAAGAAATCATTCTTTAAAATGTAAAACTAACATTGAATACAAAGATTTTTCTGTAGTTGAACAGGTCAACAACTCAAAAGACTTGTTTATTTATTTTAGAGACGTTGAAAATGAAACCACTTGTTCCTGATTTGAATACTAAGGTCTCAGCTGTTCAACTCTGCTTATCTTGATTTTGTTGTTGTTCTTAACGCTTCTTGTTGTTTACTTTTCATTGCGGCTTTTAGTCTTTACTGTAGACTTTGCTCTGGCAGGTTAGCTCCTCTTTTCCCTTAATTATTTATTTACTTATTATTTTTTTAATGGAAACCTTGTGAATAAACCTTGTTTAATTGTGAATTGTTGTGCAATTTTATTGTAAGAGTTTTCTAATGTAACTTATTGTGTTCTGATGTGAATTATTGTGTGTTTTAAGTATAATTTCCTGTTAAGTTGACTTATAGGTAGCTATTAATTGTAATTTTCTTAAAAAGTTTTTTAAAAACCCTTTATCCGGTGGATAAGGGTGTAAATAGAATTTAACTTACAGTTATAAACGTTGGAATAAACTGTCAAAATGTCAAATTCCTGTGTGTTCCTGCCTGCCTTCATCTATTTAGTGTATATATATATATATATATATATATATATATATATATATATATATATATATATATATATATATATATATATAACGTTTATAACTGTAAATTAAATTCTTATTTACACCCTTATCCACCGGATAAAGAGTTTTAAAAAACTTTTAAGAAAATTACAATTAATAGCTACCTATAAGTCAACTTAACAGGAAATTATACTTAAAACACACAATAATTCTATATATATATACATATGTATTTATACATATGTGTATATATATATATATATATATATATATATATATATATATATATATATATATATATATATATATATATATATATATATATATATATAGATAGAGAGGAGAGAGAGAGAGAGAGAGAGAGAGAGAGAGAGAGAGAGAGAGAGAGAGAGGGGGCCCCCGGTGACGGGGGCGAGAGCGACAGCATTATTGGATACGCTAGTCTTTTAAATGCCTCCCAGTTTTATTAACAATATTCTCTCTCTCTCTCTCTCTCTCTCTCTCTCTCTCTCTCTCTCTCTCTCACGTCTTGTGTTAAGGTTTTTTATTTCGATTTGTGTTTTATTGACCTCATTTGATTCCGATTCGGACCGTGGAATCTTAGCATAGAAATGCTCATTATATCCATCTGCTTTTTAACTGAATTTTCCCCTTCAAACATCGGATTTTCTTTATAAAAGTATCTTACTTTTCACACAATTCCGGCGGGATTTCTCTGCCAGAGTTCCTTTAATCATGATATAGCCTGCACCCCAACCCCCACAACTCCTTAGAAAGGCAAGACCAAACTTTGGACCCTGTCAATCTCAGGTGAGCTCTGCTCTCTTCCCACAGGAGTAATCGGAGGGAAGTTAGATCCAACTCGTCCTCGGGCTTCCTTCCCTTATGAATTGTGCATTCTTTGCTCATATTCTTTTCTTCGTTGGGTTTTTAGAAATATTTTTCTCAGGCTTTTTACCGTTCTCAGTCAGTTGTTTTTATTTGTGTTTTGCTAAGTTTCATTTATAATGTTTACTGATCATTTCCAGCAAAGTCAGGTACGCTGTGATCCAAATTTGTATTTCTTTCATTTGCACCAGTTTTGCAATTTCAGATGGAGAATGAGGTGATATTAATGCT
>NC_089768.1:6172500-6177500 GCF_040412425.1 Macrobrachium rosenbergii | reverse complement strand
GACTCCATAAATTCTTTCATCACATCTTAAAGCATTGAAGCTATGAAATGCATATATGTGTCCTTTAAAATTGTAGCAGCCATATTTTCTGAAATAGAGCTCGGCCACCACATAAGAGCGTCTCGCTCTCCTTAACGGCAAACCAAAACAAAAGCATATGTATAAAACATAACAGATAGAGCTGTGCTCAATTAGCAATGTCTACTGCACTGCAGCTTTAAGGACTGCTCTCATGACGCACTTCCAAAGTCACTGGGGTTGAGTTCTTAGAGCCTTTACATGTAATCTTACAAACACGAATAAGCTTTACTACTCCCACAACAAGAATTATCAGTAAAATAGCTATTAAGACAATTAAAATTGTCGGCATAATATATTCCTGATACTGGAACATCACGGAATCGTCAATGTCTTCCAACGGTGGAACCGTCATTGGCACCTTGGTTGTAGGTACCTCCACTACCAAATGCTCGTTATGCGTATGACGCATAATTATCTTCTCGGAACTGTTGAATACAGCACGGCTAAGTACGAGAAATTCCGTAGACAGGATTCTGCAGGATGAATCAAACAGTTTGGATCCTCGGAGAACGAATGATGTCGACTTGTTGTTCTGGCACATCATTGTAACTGCACATTCCTTGCAAAAGATGGCAGTAAGGGTGCTGGTGGACTCGATGTGGTAATCTCGCAGGAACTGTCTAAAGTCACATTCTGTCGGAGTCTGTCCATGAACTAATGATAACTCACAACCACCCACAGACACAACTCGCAACTGGAAAATACCACTGTCACACACATACTTCTCTCTAACTAAAGTACAACCTGTCTTATAATCAACTCCCGATCCTTGATACTGATCTCCCAAAATGAACATGGTCTCTAATCTATCCCATGTCACTACTGAGTCTCCCAAAAGATCACTCGAAAAAGGTCTAATAACAAAAAGGTTTCATGTTACTGAACCAAACCAAAACTACTAATGCAAAAATCAAACACTCACAATGTGAACTAATTCCAAGTTTGTATCTCAGAATAATCACAGTCAACTCACCACTAAACACAACAACTCTACGGAACTCACTCATAAAAAAAAATTCTATCCAAACACTAAAAGATATCATATCTCGTAAAAGACATGAAAGTTCTACTCCGGTTAGCAAATATTTCGCAACACCTAACTAACTCTCAACAAAATAGCAATTGACGTAATGGCAATCGCTCCCATGATCATAACAATTATAACTACTCACAATACAGCTCCCTTAATTTTTAAAAAAAAGAGACTGAAAAAAAAATCCAAATACTCAAATACGATCTCCCAACTCGAACAAAAAAGAATCAGACTTGTTCGGTCCGATATACTAAATACCTCCCCAAGAAAAAAAATCCTAAACAACAAAGATATTGCGTCAGATGATAAAATACATCATAACACAACAACCCACTAACACACGGGTCAAATCTCGTATGAAATTAGCCCATGTCTCAATTCCTAAAATCATTCGAAAACAAATGACTAAGAACCTCAACATCCAAAATGAACAAGAGACAAAAAAAAAATAAAAAAAATATCATATATATACAAATATCAACCCATTTATCCCTCTAACTATATACAAACGTTCCATTACATCCCAACTTTCTTTAACTTCGAAATATGGGTCAATTTCGTCACTCCAGTGTTTACATCTTTAACTACAAATCTATTCCCTCTTTTGATCTCTACAATCTCAAAAGGTCCGTGGAACTTCGGACTTAACTTATAATTCAGATCATTCCGAACATTCACTTTAACAAACACTCTATCACCCATCGAAAAAGCTACTCCCCTCGATTTCGCGTTACTTTTCTCTACCATTTCACGCGAACTAAGTTCAAGTTCTTTACTGATACGTGCAAATCTTTCTCTCGCTGTATTTATCAACGAAGTGACCGTAACATCACCCTGAACACACTCTGGTAACAAATCAAAAGGTCCTTTCAACTTGTATCCATACAAAGCTTCTGCTGAAGATATCTTAATTGTGTCATTCATCATAGTATTGATACTATATCGCACTTCATCCAAAGATCTGTCCCAATGTGTATCGGAACCTCCCACCGTCATGCGCAAAGCTTCGATTACTTTCCGATTCGCCCTCTCACACAACCCATTTGCTTCAGGTCTATACGGGATTATAGATACTTTCTTTATCCCCAACAAATTAGCAAGACCGTCTAAAGTCTTATTAATAAACTCCCTACCATTGTCTGTGATCAGACATTCTGGAACACCATATCGACAAATTATCCCCTTAAAGAACGCTATAGCAACTTCCTCAGCTGATTTGTATTTCAGTGGGAAAATCTCGACAAAGCGAGTCAACTCATCAACAACTACCAATAAATGTCTATAACCATAAGCGGACTCTGAGAAGTTACCCAGAATATCCATATGCACTCTCTGAAACGGCCTATGTGGTATGGGATATGAACCCAAACGACACGACACTGTCGTCGCTGGCTTATTCGCATTGCAAATAGCGCACTTCTTCACAAAGGCTTCTACTGCGGAAAACATATTTTTCCAAAAGAACTTTGACCTGACGTTTTCATACGTCTTGTCTACACCCAAATGAGGAGAACCAAATTTACAATGTACAATGTCTAGAACTTGTGGTACTAGACTCTCTGGCACGATGATTTGTGTAATCTCACCCATGCTTCGAGTACTTCGCAAGTTATACTTAACTTTTCTCACCAATAAATTATTCTCCAACTCTAGACCAGAAAAAGGCAACTTATACCCTTTCTTCGGTGAAACTCCCTTAAGAAATGCCTTAGCATCTGACAACAATTTATCTTCATCTTGCTTTTGTTCCAGCAAGCCTATGTCCCAAGTGACATTTTCACCCGTAATATAACACACTGCGTTACTCTCACTATCACGAATAACAATCTCTCCCGAGACTGCCGACTCACTATTTCTCCCCTGAAGTATGCACTGTAGGAACGTGTATGTCCTCTACATGCGATCTCTCAGAACTACTAATATCAGAGACATTAGACACCAAATATTTACTCTCTTCCCACACAGGATTCGGTGTGTATTTCCTCATCCTCGACCGGAAAATATCTGCTCAATGCATCTGCAACTACATTATGCTTACCTTCAATGTATTTGAGGTTTGCATCAAAATCTCTCAATGTTAGGAACCAACGTGCTCTCTTGGGCGACAAATTTGGCTTATTAAAAAGCTCTAACAACGGTTGATGATCTGTAAAAATCTCAACTTTATTTCCCAACAACAACATCTTAAAATGAACAAGGCTAGAGACGACTGCGAAAGCCTCCTTGTCCACAACTGACATCAGCCTTTCGTTACTACCACGTGTTTTGAACTTTCTGCTATAAAAAGCAATTGGGTGTAATTTCCTTCAAATTTCTGCATCAAACACGCACCTATACCTTCCTGACTCGCGTCAGTCACTAAGGTGAACGGTTGACTAAAATCTGGAAACTTCAAAAATTGGTGGGTTCACCAAAGCGTTCTTAAGCTTCTCAAAAGCTAATTGTTGACTATCACCCCAAACAAACTTAACGTCTTCTCGTAACAAATCTGTCAAAGGAGACGCTATTGTAGAAAAATTCCGCACAAAACGGCGAAAGAAACCCGACATACCTAGGAACGAACGAATCTGTTTCCTGGTTTTGGGAACTGGAAAATTCACAATGGCTTTAACTTTCTCATCATTCACTCTAACTCCCTCTTTAGAGATAACATGTCCTAAATAGACAATTTTTCTCTTCAGAAACTCACATTTGGCCAATTTGACCTTTAACCCAGCGAACCGTAATCGCTTAAGGACTTCTTTTAACACCTTTAGATGTTCTTCAATTGTATCTGTGCATATGAGAATATCATCCATGTACACAAACACCGACTTTCCTAACAAGCCATGAAGTACTGTGTTAACCAGTCTAGTAAATGTTATTGGGGACCCTTGTAATCCAAAAGGCATCCTATTAAACTCGTAATGTCCCTTTGGTACCGAAAATGCTGTATAAGATCTATAGATGAATATATATTCTTGCCACCGATCTCAACAAACAAATCAGGCAAACAAGCTACAGGATATCTATCTGGGCATGTTTTTCATTCAATTTACGAAAATCTACACAAACTCTGATACTACCGTCTTTCTTAGGAACTGCAAGCAAAGGAAAATTAAACGGAGAATTGGACGGTCTGATAATGCCTTCCGACTCCCACTTCTGAACTTCTTTTTCTACTTCTTCCCTGATCTTAAAAGGAATTCGATATGCTGGAATATATATGGGATTTGTACCTTTTCTAGGCGGATTGAATGTTCTAAAACATCTGTAACTCCTAATTTATCTCCCTTCAAAGCAATGATATCTAGATATTCTTTCAACACTTTCTCTACTTTATCTGAATATTCAGGATAATCAACTTTAGCCAAGTGTTCATGTAGAACCTGACTTCGGAACTGTTGCTCCTCGTTAGGAAACATATTCCCGTCTCCACAAAACTCACTAATTTATGCTCTTCATTAAACTCTTCAAAATCAATTACATAAGTACCCTTGTGATATTTTTTCACTGAGTCTTGATAGCTAACTAATTCTACTGAAGTCACGCCTGCGACTGAAATTTCATTCACTGACACCGTACTCACAACGTCTTTGAATTTCTCGGTTCCCTCAACAACGCACACTTGAGAAGGAAACTTTTTCTCTTTCAGCGACACTTTAACTAATGTAGGAACTCGCGGTTGCAATTCAACATCTTCCAACAAAAATCCTTTGAAAGATCTCTGCGGAATATCTTCACTCTCTAATGAATGTGTTACACATGTCTCCGACTGTGTCTTAGGTTTCTCACAAGTTTCTTTCCTGTGTATATATGGAACAAAACAACCTGACTCACCTATTGTAATCCCCTGAACTCCCGTAAGAATGTTGATGTTATGTCGCATACAAGAAGGGTGTCCTAG
>NC_089768.1:6152500-6160000 GCF_040412425.1 Macrobrachium rosenbergii | reverse complement strand
TGTCTAATCCTTCGGGCCAGCTCTAGGAAAGCTGTTAATCAGCTCAGTGGTCTGGTAAAACTAAGGTATACTTAACTTAATGTCAATTTCAGCGCTGAATGACCTCATAGGTCCCAGTGCTTGGCCTTTGGCCTAAATTCTATATTTAATTCAGTTCAGTTCGGTAAGGGTCGCAGAGAGTAGTGAGAAGTGCTGCCATGGTATCCACCTTTTGGGCATCATACAAGTGTTCTTAACGCGTAACTATATCAAATATGATCTTCAAAATGTTGTGATATGAATATTTTTATAGCATAACTGCCACTTCGTTTACATAGATTAGAGCGACCGTGAGATTCACCGTGACTATTTTGTAGCTTTTAACTTTTTCATTTTTAGCAACACAAAAAAGCTTACGTTAATGTATCATTGCGGTTGGGTGATGATAACTTATTTTCATAATACTATATTGTGTTTTTAGTCAAGGACTGGAACATATTGCTGGAAGCGTCATTTTAGGTTTACGATACAGCTAGTTGACCTTGCATGCAAAATGTACTTCCATAAATGCCAGCAAATATTATGTAGTGTGGGAACAGCTCCAGAAATATTAGTGAACAATCCATCTATTCTCCACAGTTGCAGCTGATGGTCAGTATGCTTATAGGAAGCAGTTAGATACCTGCGATGCTCTTTTGGATTTGACATGCCATTTGCAAAGGAACCTTGAAAGGGTTTTGAGTGTAGAGTATTTCAAATAGATTTTAGTGCTGCCGTAGATTTAGTAAATCACAAGGCACTAATGTATAAACTTCAGAATTTTGGAGTGGGTGGATATGTTTAATGTTTGATTCAAGATATACTTACAGAAAGGCAGCAGCATGTTGCTGTTGATGAGATCTGTAGTAAACCAAGACCTATTGTGTCTTGAGTTCCACAGGGTAGTAGTCGTGGCCTACTATTGCTTTTAATGTATACAAGTGATATGGTTATTGGCTTAGAAAAGAAGATTGTTCAGTATGCTGATTATGCAACACTAGTGGGTGTAGTCACTTGTGAGTGTAGTTAAGTCTCCACTTGTACAGTCTCCACTTATGAGACACGAAGCTGCCCTTAGTCTCAGTCGTGACTTGGAGCGGATTAGTGACTGTTGCCGTCGGTGGATTATGAGGCTGAACTCAAGTAAAATGAAATCACTAGTGATTAGCAGATCTCTTGCAGATTTTGCGCCACCTTCCCCTTCAGGTGGATGCGACTCTGCTGAGTGTTTCTCAGTCTTTAACTATTCTTCCTGTAAGTTTGGACTTACATCTTACTTTTGAGAAACATCCAGTGAGACTGTCAGCAAATGCCGCACGATTGTTAGGTATTATACGTAAGGCCTCATATATTTACAACGGTGACAAAATCAATGTAACCTGTTTTAGATCATTTGTCCTTTATGAGAATACTGTTCTCCGGTGTGCTGTCTGCTTCTGCTGGAGGTATATCTCTTTTAGACAGAGTGGTTCTTGGTGTTAGGTTTCTGTTTCCTAATAATAGCAGTTATTAATGACTTGGACCATCGACTGATCGTCTCTTGTCTGTCAATTTTTCATGTATTTTAAAAGGGATCTTTCATTTTAAAAGCGATCTTTCACATTCACATTTGATCCCTGATCTCCTTTTCCTGCCGAGAGCAACCAGATTCGCTGAACGACAGGACCAACATGTAGTAAATATGCCTCGCTATCGAACATCTCATTTCCAGAGGTCCTTTATTCCTTACACCGCTGGACGGTAGACACAGTCTCCCTGAAGATGTCGTGCAATTGGAACTTCAGAAGTTCTAGTGAAGATGCTGTGCATATCTACCCTAATTCAGTTCTGGTTATATACTTACGTTTTAACTATTTATTTATTAATTTGTGTTTAATAATGTACGTCATTTTAATGCATTTATTTATGTATTTGTTAATTTATTTTATCTTTTTTTGATAAGTGGTCTCTACTTTCTGTATATCCAATTACCTTCTGTTACTTCTTTCTAATGAACACCATATTCTTTGGAAGCTTCAGTTTAAAGTCAGTGGCCCTTGTGGTCTTGTTCCATGTGAGTATGACTCATCTTCTGAATAATAATAATAATAATAATAATAATAATAATAATAATAATAATAATAATACAGTAATTCGAAGTGATGGCCGCCAGCTCTTCTCATACTATAGTGATTACCAAGCACCCCTGCCCTTGTCGAAGTTTTTATGTACTTGGTCCTTAAAATAGGCTTTGCAGAAGCTTAATGTCTGTTTTGTATCTTGTTCATCTTCATGTTTTCGTGTTTATTTTAGAGCTGCTGCGTCCTCAACTTAAACATTTGTCATAGAGGATTTGGTTTGGGTTTGCGTTTATTTTCTATTTTGTACTGCGCAGTGTGTCTTGCAGAATATACAGTTCGTTTAATGCTACTTATGCATCAAACACACTATATTTTTAAATTGCTCAGTATTAAAGAAAACTCGAAATGTCTCGCCCTTTCGCATTCTGACACTACCATGTTGGTTTTGTTCTTTGCTTTGAATGAAATCGTGCACCTCCTCTTAGATGTATTACTGGCAATTCGCGTGTAGCCAGTATTTCACAAAGAAACGAAAACTGTTGAAATATGACCAAATTAACATTATTTTAAAATATGGCATTTGTTAGAGAAAACACATTGTAATTATATTGAAGGTATATAGTGAAACCTATAAGGCGCGTGAGTAGGTAATATTCTGCACATTTTTGCCATTACTCGTTTCGAATTATGAGACGTTGGAGAGGGGCTCGAATGTCCTTCACGAGTTTCATTTGTCAAGAGCACTTCTCTAATATACCTTCAGTATTTTTCATCTTCAAAGTCGCATCATTTAAATGCATCATTTATGTGTTATTGCCTAATTTATTCGCGTGTCACTTCATCTGTTTCGGTAACTTTTTACATAATTAATGAGGCCATTTCGGAGTTCATAATTCGACGAGTTAATTAAGTTCCTCCAAATTAGTTATAAAAGTAGTTCGCATTTCCATTTCGTACCAGTATTTTTATTATGACGTAATACAGTAATAAAGTATCTTTCTGTGCTGTATAGAGTCCTCGAGAACTGAAAATGACATGAGTAGCAGAGTGGGTTAGGATGTTTGACACAGCTTCTAGTGGCAGTGTTGAATTAAAATAGTACCCAAATGCTCTCATACAACGGGTACAGAGTAGTTGAGTAAAACCTTTTCTTACATAATTCAGCCCGATTTATGTTATTGTTTTAAGATATCGTCTTGGAAAAAGCTGCTTAATATTATTATTTTATGTGGCTGAGTCAGAAAATTAATTTGTTTTCTAGTATGTTATATTTTATTATTTTGGGTTCCATCAAGTATTTGTGCAATTAAAAGACACTTAGGAAAATTACTCTGGAGTGGTAATCTTTGCAGCGTCCCTTCGGCCCCTATCTGGAACCCCTTTCATTCTTTTTACTGTACCTCATTCCACATTACCTTTCTTCCATCTTACTTTCCGCTTCTAACATTGTTTCATATTGCATCTGCGAGGTTTTCCTCCTGTTACACCTTTAAAACCTCATTTACTGTTTCCCTTTTAGTGCTGAATGACCTCATAGATCCCAGCGCTTGGCCTTTGGCCCAAGTTTTACATTCCAATTCCAATTCCTATACATACCTTGACTGATATTCGTGGAGCGGCCATAACTTTCTTGTATAATACTAGATTCAATTATATCCCTTTCCAGTGAATTATTAAAAAATGCTGATCTTTTTTTACCCATTCCAAGTTGATATTATGGTTGTTTTTACTGACATGTACAAAAATCCAACTGTTCACCTGTGCATATCTTACACATTTTTATCCTGTACTATTCTCTTTTCCAGCGCTTTACTAGTTTCCCCAATATAAAAGGTATCACAAGACTTGTATGGAATTTTATATACACACCCTTTAGTATTGTCAGGAGAGTTCTGTATAAGTACGGGTTTCATTGTTGTTTTACTGTTCTTAATGAAACATCAACACGGCAACCTGTTCTACTGGAAAAGAGAATAAAACAGCATAAAAAGCGTGTAAGATATGCATAGGTGAACAGTTGAATTTTTATACATGTCAGTGAGAACAATCACAATAACTAGGAAGGGGTAAAAAAGATAACGTATTCTAATAATGCACTGGAAGGGAATACCACTAAATCTAGCTTTATAAAAGAAAGTGATGGCCATAATAGAAATATCAGACAAGGCATGCATAAACTAGATCACAACATTTCCAGAAAAAATGTGTAAAATGTTTTGAATTTTTAGGAAAGCAGTAGATATGTACAGGAAAAGAATGATATTTGCCAACAGTATGGTGTCACTAGCGCTTATGAGTTTTTTCACCCCTCCCATATATATATATATATATATATATATGATTATCATCACTTTTATACGTGATTCATTTATCACACATTACCACAGGTGAAAAATAAGACTGGTTTCGACTTTATTTCCAAGCCATTGACGTCAGTGGCTTGGAGATAAAGTCGAAACCAAATCTCTTATTTTCACCTGTGTGATGTATATATATATATATATATATATATATATATATATATATATATTATATATATATATATATGTATGTATGTATATATTTGTATGTATATACAGTATATATATGTATATACATATATATATGTATGTATAATATGTATGTATATATTTGTATGTATATACAGTATATATATGTATATACATATATATATATGTATGTATATACATCGGTATATATGTATGTATATATTTGTGTGTATGTATATACAGTATATATATATGTATATACATATATAAGAGCCTCGATGGCTCAGTCGGTTACAGCAGCAGCTTCGGACTTCGTAGAGGTCTGTGGCGCGAGTTCAAACCCGCAGCCGACTGATCAGAGAGGCAGACACTTTGCTATCCCTGTAGACATCCCGGGATTATACATGTAATCAACGGATAGGTTTGCTTAAAAAGCAAATGGATGTTACAGACTAAATACACACACAAAACAAAGCCACTACAACACCTTCTAAAAACATAACAAACATCTCACACGTCTCGAACTCTCGCCATACTCGCGCAATAACTTCTCGCTGCTGGGAAGAAACGGCGTTGGGTCGGGTATGATACATGAAACATACGTACCGGGGTGTAAGCGATGTCAGGCAGGGCAGCCGATCGAGACCACAGGTCTACCCCAAAGCCAAATCTAAAAGTCCTTCAAAGAAGGCATCGTGCTTACCCCCATACAAAAATGGGAATAAAAGCACGTTAAAAGAAAAAAGAAGATATGTATATATATATATATATATATATATATATATATATATATATATATATATATATATATGTGTATATACATCAGTATATATGTATGTATGTGTATATATGTATATATGATGTATGTATGTAAAAATTATATATATATATATATATATATATATATATATATAAAGGCATGTATGTATGTGTGCATGTATGTATGTATGTATGTATGTATGTATGTATGTATGTATGTATGCATGTATATACTATATATGTATGTATGCATGTATACACTGTACATGTATATGTATGTATATATATATATATACTGTATATATGTGTATATATATATATACAGTTTATATATATTTAATGTAAATATATGTCTATATATGTATATGTATGTATATATGTAGATATATATGTATCTACATCTGTATATATGTATGTGTATATATGTATATATAATGTACGTATGTACTGTATGTATATATGTAAAAATTATATATATATATATATATTATATATATATATATAATGCATGTATGTATGTATGTGTATGTATGTATATATGTATGTATGTACATATGTATGTATGTGTGTATGTATGTATGTAATAATTATATATATATATATATATATATATATATATATATATATATATATAAGTTATAACCAGTAAATTCTTTAAACTAAATTTATTTACAAATGAAGCAATCAAGAAAATATTTATGCTCTGACTTAGCAGCAAGGAACCACATACAAGGTGCAATAAAAGCTCGATACTGCGTAGCAAACCACGGAATCTGTAAAGGCTACAGCCTTCTAATAGTTCGACACTTATTGACTTTACTGCGGAATGTTTAAACGATTTTTGGTTGTTAACGCAACTTGTTCACTAAGGGTGGAACTGTCTAGAGCCCCCGGACTGCGTAATCAGAAGACACTTCCACGTGGCAGGATGGCAGTTAAACGTCTCAGCTATTTTTGGTTCACCAGGCAGGGGCAAACTGCTTAAAGAGCCAGATAACAGGATTATGGAAGAGAATTCCAGGTTAGCGTTCAGATGCAATGATTTTCTCACATGAAATTACCTATGCACGATGGAGGAATTACTCAGATTTAATTTGTACATGGTAACACTACGGCGGGAATGATCTAATTATGATCACTGAACTAATTTCATTTGAGCCTGGGGTAAGTCATGAGGGACAAATGGGCTTGCTAGGTCTGATTGAACATACGGGTCTTTGTTTAGGAGATTGAAAAGTTGGAAATACTGAAAATGGAGAGAAATTCATGAGGAGAGAGAGATACTGGCAGTAGACTGAGTGCTTCTAGACGTACCTTACTCCTTCTGTGTGTTGAGCTCATTGCAAAAGACGAATTTCGGCTGCAGGAGTTTCATGATCCATGCCAACTTGAAGAGAAGGGCCGCACCACCTTGGTGCTTTGGTGTTCTGTGACGGAGTGTTTGTGAGCTGCCAGGTCGCGGGAGGTCGCTTTCAAATTCTTTTCAGTTGGACACAGGACATCGTCAATCTGAAAAGAGTTAACAGCCACCCAAAGGTCTTAGGGAAAATAGGTCTTATAGGTGAGTCTTAACCCTTTGATTACGGCCGAGATGAGACCTCACACTTACCACAATCCGGAGGGTTTTCAGACGGTAGTCACCCGTAGCATGCTACCAGACGCACGAAATCGTAAACAATCATTGTAATAGCGTTTGTATTTGTTGTTTTGCTGCAAATTAACCTGTTTTATTTATATGATAATATTGTGATAGTAGCGATCCGTGATATAGATATTATGTAATTAATGTAACAACACAAATAAATAAACATAGGATAAGTACTATATATCGGGGTTTAGTGTTGCCAGAGGTATAAGCACTGCACTGATTGAGGATGACAGTCTTCTTTTTTTTTTTTTTGTCATTTTCTCTAATTCTGTTTGAATCCGTAAAGGACAGCTACATCACAGTTGTGTATTATAGTTAAAAATTATTTGTATATTCGTCAGAAAACTAATCATAAAGAATGTTCATCATTTTTATGGTTCCGCTTACTATTCCACTAGCTGAAAAAAAAAAAAAGAGAGAGAGAAAGAGAGAGAGAGAGAGAGAGAGAGAGAGAGAGACAGGCGTGACAGAATAAAAATTTTTACCTATGATTTATTCCTTCTAATTGTACATCAATAACATTGGA
>NC_089768.1:6127500-6145000 GCF_040412425.1 Macrobrachium rosenbergii | reverse complement strand
GATGAGGCCCAAAGTCCTCCAAGGATGGCCAGTCTCTTAAGGGCAGCCTTGAAGGAAGGGTCTGACCCAGAGGCTGCTTCCTCGGAGGAAGGCAGGTATCCTGCCAGGCTGGGGAAGCGGGCCTGGAGAAGGGCCCAAGAACTTCAAGGATGAGACCCAAAGTCCTCCAAGGATGGCCAGTCTTTTGAGGGCAGCCTTGAAGGAAGGGTCCGACCCAGAGGCTGCTTCCTCGGAGGAAGGCAGGTATCCTGCCAGGCTGGGAAGCGGGCCTGGAGAGGGCCCAAGAACTTCAAGGATGAGACCCAAAGTCCTCCAAGGATGGCCAGTCTCTTGAGGGCAGCCTTGAAGGGAAGGGTCCGACCCAGAGGCTGCTTCCTCGGAGGAAGGCAGGTATCCTGCCAGGCTGGGGAAGCAGGCCTGGAGAGGGTCCAAGAACTTCAAGGATGAGGCCCAAAGTCCTCCTAGGCTGGCCAGTCTCTTAAGGATAGCCTTGAAGGGAAGGGTCTGACCCAGAGGTTGCTTCCTCGGAGGAAGGTAGGTATCCTGCCAGGCTGGGAAGCGGGCCTGGAGAGGGACCAAGAACTTCAAGGATGAGACCCAAAGTCCTCCAAGGCTGGCCAGTCTCTTGAGGGCAGCCTTGAAGGGATGGTGGGCAGCCTTGAAGGGATGGGTCCGACCCAGAGGCTGCTTCCTCGGAGGAAGGCAGGTATCCTGCCAGGCTGGGAAGCAGGCCTGGAGAGGGCCAAGAACTTCAAGGATGAGGCCCAAAGTCCTCAAGGATGGCCAGTCTCTTAAGGGCAGCCTTGAAGGGAAGGGTCTGACCCAGAGGCTGCTTCTCGGAGGAAGGCAGGTATCCTGCCAGGCTGGGGAAGCAGGCCGGAGAGGGCCCAAGAACTTCAGGATGAGACCCAAAGTCCTCCAAGGCTGGCCAGTCTCTTGAGGGCAGCCTTGAAGGAAGGGTCCGACCCAGAGGCTGCTTCCTCGGAGGAAGGCAGGTATCCTGCCAGGCTGGGGAAGCAGGCCTGAGAGGGCCCAAGAACTTCAAGGATGAGGCCCAAAGGCCTCCAAGACTGGCCAGTCTCTTAACCCTATCTGGTGCAAGTTGGGTCTGGGCAGACCCACCCTACAGGATTTTTTTCATTTTTAGATAATTTTATTTAATAATCGTTTTAGTTGATTCTATGATTACCAAAATATGGGAAATTATTAATTATTTTAATTTTCATTAGCCCTTTGATTACGGCCGAGATGAGACCTCACACTTACCACAATCGGAGGGTTTTCAGACGGTAGTCACCCGTAGCATGCTACCAGACGCAAGAAATCGTAAACAATCATTGTAATAGCGTTTGTATTTGTTGTTTTGCTGCAAATTAACCTGTTTTATTTATATGATAATATTGTGATAGTAGCGATCCGTGATATAGATATTATGCAATTAATGTAACAACACAAATAAATAAGCTGCCAGTAATAAAGGAATATTCCAAAATCGGCAATTATTCCAACGGTCACGCCAACCAAATTCGACAAAGTGGAAGGTACAGCGAGCTGAAAACCCCAGAGGTCATTTCTGAATTCAAAGCACACGTGCATCTCAATATCACCTACATACATACATACAGTATATGTACAAAACACACATTACTGCATCTATATATATATATATATATATATATATATATATATATATATATATATATATATATATATATATATATATATGAATCCATGACAACGGCAACAATGATTACACAACACAACAATACATTTTGGGCACTAGCGAATATGGACATTTGGAAGGTGACAATCGTATTTCCATGGCTGAGACGTGGGTGGTACGTGAGATGCCGGAATCCTTTTGATGGAAATGACCGGTCGTTGTTTTCTGCTCTTGCTTACCTTCCACCTGTGTTGAGTTTGGTGGCCCTGAACGCTGGAATACTACCTTGGGAATAGGGCCTGGGATTATCCCTTGTCCTTCGGACAGATTCCAATTCAATGTTTGATTGACGATGGCGGTCAAAGTCAGGGGAAAGTGGAAACAACCTCCTTGAATGGAAATCGTATTAGCCGCAAGTAAAAGGGAGGTTCCAGAATCCGCATTTGTCAATGAAACAAGGAATTGGAGACTGCCAGGGCTTGGGATAATCCCGGGGCCCATTTTCAAGCTAATATTCCAACGGTCACGCCCACCAAATTCGACAAAGGTGGAGGGTACAGCGGCTGAAAACAAAGCAGTTCATTTCTGTCAACAGGACACGTGCATCTGAAATGCCACCTACGCGCGTCGTCTGTCACACTTGCATGTGACATGTAAACACAATTGCCACCTCGCCACATTCACTAGGGATCAATATTATAAATCACATTGCTGATCAAAATGTGTAATTGTGTGGTGTGTGTATGTGTATGTATATATATACTATATATGTATGTATGTATGTATGTATGTATGTATGTATGTATATATATATATATATATATATATATATATATATATATATATATATATATATATATATATATATATATATATATATATATATATAATTGACTATATATACATGTGTGAGTACTTATATATATATATATATATATATATATATATATATATATATATATATATATATATATATATATATATATATATATATGAAGGCAATGCCCCGAAGGAAAGAGAAACGAGTCTGCTAAGTAAAGGACAATACGTCGAAAAGCCTTGCAATACTCTGTTGCTTCTCTTTCCTTCGTGGAATTGTCTTTATTTATATATTCATCACGTTCCATATTCTCGTGATTCAGTTATATATATATATATATATATATATATATATATATATATATATATATATATATATATATATATATATATTATATATATATATGTGTGTAATATATATACAATTAATTACATATATATGAGTGTATATATATATATATGTATATATGTTTTTGTGTGTGTGTATGTAAAATACAAACACATACTCACACCTATCCCTATAAAAATAAAAAACTTGGATAAATTCCTGTTACAAAAAATGATTAGCCACATATGAACCGTATATATATATATATATATATATATATATATATATATATATATATATATATATATATATATATATATATATATATATATATAATATACATATATATATATATATATATATATATATATATATATATATATATATATATATATATATATATATATATATATATATATATATATATATATATATATATATATATATATATATATATATATATATATATATATATATATATATATATATATATATATTTAATCACTAACATTTTGGAATTTGTTCAATTGTTTTTGAACCAATATTCGTGGAAGTTGTAGGGTTTTGTAGATCATTTTATTCTGTTATAATTTTCTACAGATATTTTCTTTTCCTTCAATTATTCTAGTGGTACCTGTTTACTTACATCTTATTTTTGAGAAACATCTAATGAAAATGTCAGCAAATGCCGCATGAAAGTTGGGTATTGTTCTTAAGTCCTCATATACTTATATGAGTGATTAAATCAGTGCAACATTTTTAGGTAATTTGTCCTTCCTTTACTAGGATACTGTTCTCCGGGAGATGTCTGCTTCTGCCAGAGATTTATATCTTTTAGAGTGGTTCGAGGTGGAAGGTTTCTTTGGCAGCTATGCCTTGGACTATAGACGGATGGTCTCTTGTTTGTCACTTTTTCATAAGTTGTATTTTGACATATCTTTCACATTCTCAGTTGATCCCTGATCCCCTGTTGCTGCTGAGAGAGAGCAACCAGATTCGCTGAACAGCAGCATCAATGTGCAGTAAATGTACCTCGCCTTCGAACTTTTCAGTTCCAGGGGACCTTTATTCCTCACGCCTTACGACTGTGGAACAGCCTCTTTACTGAGGATGTGTTGCAAACGGAACTTCAAAGTTCAAGTGAATGTAATGCATTACTACCCTTATGCAATACATCTTGTATTTAATACTTTGTTTACATTTTTATTTATTTATTGTTAGTACATCTGTTTTCTAATAACTGATCTCCTCTTTCTGTATTTCCTACTACCTTCTGTTGTTATTTCACTCGAATGAACACAATTTCAAGTTAGTTACCCTGTGGGCTTGTTTCATATGGATAGTGTTCATCTTCTGAATAATAATAATAATAATAATAATAATAATAATAATAATAATAATAATAACAACAACAACATTGTCTATATTCATTAATCTCATGGTAACGGTTATTATATTGTTATTATTATTCTCATATATCATAAATCATCAATACCATGATTATCAGATTTACATTACATCCGACTCATTTTATATTTTATGATATCCAGTCTTCAAAGGACAGAAAAGGAACATTAAACGCAAAATAGTAATTTACTCTCTCTCTCTCTCTCTCTCTCTCTCTCTCTCTCTCTCTCTCTCTCTCTCTCTCTCTCTCTCTCTCTCTCTCTCTCACTAAAGACTAAAGCCATAATTTGATGAAGAAAATTATAATACGGATGAATTTCAACATTTATTTTTACAAAAATCTTTTGCTGTAGATAAAAAAACAAAATCAGAAAATGTATAAACACATAAGACTCAATATGATTGGAAGAAGCTTTTATGACATAAGTTGAATGAAATCAAACAATGTGAATAACAAATGGTTATGAATCTGAATATTTAATAAGCTGAACATAATAATCTTGACAAAACTTTTACGACAGAATTCTAGTAATTCAGAAGTGTGTGGTATTCTCTGAAACAAGGAGCGACACATAGTCCTACATTGCAGTCTTTACACATGAAATATGTCTGCTGGCCTTTCTTGGGCCTACACGGGATGTATGCGAGCACACACGACATCTTAGTCTAGGTCGCAGTTGTTTTTCTGTTGAGGGAACTGGATCAGGAAAGTGTCTTTCTGTTAGCCGCCTTGGCTGCGTTATTACGGTGCAGGTAATTATCTTGTTAGGTGCTGGAGGTACCTTTCAATCAACTGCAGAACGACTGACTTAGAAAACTGTAAATATGACCCTTTCTTGCCAGTAACAAATCCATGCAAGTGATGACAGTTTACTAGTATCATATCAAGCAGACGGAAAAATAGTTTTATGTACCATCTCGTGGTTTTACGGATACACTTCACAGAACTAATAAGCATGTCGTTCTTGTCCACAATCCGCATTTTCTTATTATAGTCAACAACGCATGCAGGTTTTTGCACAAATTCCCTGGTCGACACCTTTTTCACAGTCTACCATTATATTTTCATGTACTGAAGATAACATATACACTGTCCTGTTATCCTGCCATTTTAAACCTAATATTCCATTGCAGTTTTGAGACGAAATCTCAGATTTGTTCATCAGGAAATTTAGGCATAAATTTCCTATTTTTCCGGACTGTTCCCATGCTCCTGTTTCGTTGTCGCCCAAATACTTGAGCAGTTTTGGGCTGCAATACCAATTATCGAAATACAGGATGTGATGTTTTCCGAGATGCGAGGCCATAAATGTTTTTACCACAGAACCAGATACCCCTAGATCCTCATCTACCAATATCTCTGTATCTTTTCCAGTATAGATTATAAAATCGACAATATAATCCGTTTTGGCATCACAAAGTTCAAATATTTTCACTCCAAATCGACTTCTTTTATCTGGAATGTACTGCTTGAAACTTAGCCTTCCCTTCCATAACATTAAACTTTCATCTATGCATAAATCCTGGAAAGGTTGAAATTTTCCCGGAATTTTCTACGCACACTGTCGAGCACGGGTTTAATTTTTTTAGTTTATTATCTGGGCTTGTTTCCTGTGAATTATCAACGAAATGTAGAACCCGTAGAATTTGAAGAAATCTGTCCCTTGCCATCAGCCTTCTCACTCCTTTTGTCTCGAATGTCTCAAGCGTAGTCCAGTAATCTACGATGCGATGTTTTTTATATGCGACATGATCATAATCACACAAAGGAACCGTATCATTTCCTCCACAGTAACCTGAGCAAATTTTCGCAAATACTTTGGCACTGCATCTCCTAGCGTATCAACAAGGAATCTCTGATAACGGTTTGTCTCTTCAGCAATCAGCCCCATAAATTCGTTGTCGAAAAATTCAAAAAAATAGTCTACTTCCTTTGAATTTTCATTCACATTACATTTCGACGTAATGCCACTGCCACTGCTGTCAAATATGAAATCTCTGGGCTGGAAATTGCTGGCAGCCCACTCCCACTCATCACCTGGGTCACTTCGCTGTCTCCGCCTTCTTTTGACACCTTGGCTTTCATTTGTAGGTGGCAGATTTTCGTAATTTTCACTGTCGGTTGATATTTCATCACTGTCTCTTGTACCAGGACCATAATTATCCATTTCATTTCCTTCTAAATCCGATTCATTTTCATATCCAGAAAATGAGTCGAGAAGGTCTATAAAATAGTTATCCTCGTCGAGAGCTCTTCTCTCGATCTGCCGGCGGTCAACTCGAGGATGTCGTACCCTTGACCCGTCCTCCTGTGACATCTTGATGAAGACTAATGAATTTTAGGGAAACACGTGAATTTATATGAATTCACTGTATGGCAACTGACAGACTGTTACCATATCAAGAAAAAGAGGCCAGTATTTCAATCATCAGTCCTTCACATAAAAGGAAATTACCGGTGCTCGTATACGACACAACAGTGTTCCGGGCCAGTTTATTAAATGCGTCGTATACGTTACAACCGAAATCAAAGGGTTAAGGGTAAGCATAGTAGCCCACTTACGGCGCTGAATGGTCCTTTTGTCTCTAACGGCTATCTAACCCCCCAAATATCCTACGATGATGGGGCTAAGAGGACGGTATGTTTCCCCCCAATTCAGGTCATATTGGGGGTAGGCGTACAAAAGTTCACCCCCCCCCTTAATGGCGTCTCCTCCAGCCGCCACTGAATTAGATTTTCTATCTAACAGGCTAAAGGGACAATGGAATATATATGAAATATATATATATATTATATGTAATATATATATATATATATATATATATATATATATATATATATATATATATATATATATATATATACATATATATATATATATATGTGTATGTATATGTATATATATATATATTTTATATATATATATATATAATATATATATGTATATATTTAATGTATATACATGTATATATATACATATATGTATATATGCATGTATATACATTATATATATATACATATATATATATATATATATATATATATATATATATATATATATATATATATGTATATATATACATGTATATATACATATTTATGTATTTATATACATATGTATATACATACACATATATATATATATATACATATAATATGTATGTATGTATATATATATATATTTATTCAGTTCAGGACCAGCCAATTTCCTTGGCAAGACCTCAAAACTTCTGTCTCCAGTTTTCCATGGTTATTTTATCGGCTTTTGTTATGACCCTACAAACTTCTACCATGTCACCTCTTTGACTACTCTCCAGTGAGCGGAGGGCTGCCTTAGCTTTTAGCTTTTCCTCCCATGTGCTTGGCAAGCACTAAGGCCCTCTCTGTCTTGGTGGTGTTGTAGTTTTCAGAGAGCGACTCCATTTCCTCCAACCATGCTTTTGGCTCTTCTTCAGTCCACTTGGGGACTAGGGAATCAGTGCTTGAGATTGGAGCAATTGGTTCAGCAGGTGTGGGGTTGGAGGCTTGTTGGGTAGCCACAGCTTCCGCACCTTCCTTTTTTGCCTTCGCCAGCTCGAGCTCCTTTTATTTGAGGGCTAATTCGAGCTCTCTTCTCTTCTCTTGTCTCTTGCATCTTCCAGCTGCCTCTGTTCTTCATCATACTTCTGCTGTTCTTCTCTTTCTTTCCTTTGTTCTGCTCTTTCTTCTCTCTTGCTTGGCCAAGTCATCCAGCTGCTCTGTCACCCACTGGTTGAGATCCTGTCCCATGTAACTTGCCTACTTCCCCAGATCCATGAAGATTCTGTAATGTTCTGTTGCCATGGTTCTGGTAGGTAAGGCCGTCTACTTGGGATGGCTGGACATACTTTGGAATTGGGGAAGTGTCCCTCAGATGTGGGTGACACTTCAGTGGGGTGGCACCTTTTCAATAAGGTGGCACTGGGGCTGAGTGTGCCGTGCAAAGGTCACAATGATGGCACTCTGTATCTCGAGGTACAGGTGTAGCTTGTGTAGTTACAAAGGACTTTTTGTCTTTGGTGGCACTATGGTGCCAGTGCATTCCTAGGAATCAACACTTGCCTTGGAGTACACCTAATTGCACTAAGGGTTGGTGGCACTATGGTGCCAGTGCGTTCCTAGGAATCAACACTTGCCTTGGAGTACACCTAATTGTACTAAGGGGAAAATGCACTCTGCCCAAGCAGATTGATTCTGATAAGTAGGAGGAAAAGGAAAGGTAAGAAGAAGTAGATAGGTAAGCACTTCAGTTTGTGACAGTACCTCAGATTAGTGGCAGTGTGGTAAAGAAAAATCAATTGTGGTTGTTTTGGCCCTTGTGGGTGAATAGTTCCTTGTACCAGCTGTGTTACTTCCTATCATGTGGAGGGAGGAAGGCTTTTATGCTTGAGTCTGGATAAAAGACCCCACTCATGGCAGACAGTTTTCAATAACTATGGTTAATCTTAACTTATCCCCATCTCTCTGTGGGACAGAGGTGCTTCTGTTATTTTTTTATTTTAATTAATTATGCCTATGTCGGCCCGTTCTTTCAATGAAGACAGTGCACGTAGGCTACACTTCTGAGCTATCTTAAAAGCTTATGTTGTAAAGTTCCTGCTCAAAGCGTACTCTGTAATGAACTTCCCGTTTTCTGCGGTGCCTTCACATTCGACCCAAGGTTGGCCGAACACAAATTATCATCATTATTGTGAATTGTACATTTTATTGTCTGTCCAAGTGACCATGCATTATGTATATGTAACAGAGTATTTTTATAACAGACCAGACATTGTTAATCATTATGTTTTCTCTATGTACCTGCCCTGTTTTTGTAGAGAAATAGTTTGGCCTCAGGTCACCTGTAAATCTTTGAACCCGCGGTCTCTGTGTTATTCCCAGACGTCCGCACGCTGCTTTATAAGTGGGTCACTTCATCAATAAACCAGCAGTACTTGTCTTCCTCCTCATGATTTCGCACCTCTCTCACAGTGGTGACCCCCGGAGTGGTTCCTGGAAGCCATTAACGGACCCAAACGGCGACTTTAGTCTTGGCCCGATGAACCAACTCATGCCTCTAACGGACAACTACGGCACTCTAACAAAGCGTTCGGGCGTTACCAACCCTCGTCGGCAAGTCACCGGCATCATTAGCGGACCCACACGGCACGCTCCCAAGTGTGTATTGGTGCGAGTGTTCCCTCACACTCCAAGTGAGAGCGAGGAATGAGCATGGATGCAGACGTTCCCAACCACATACAAATTACCGCGAACTTCTCGGAGGCAGACGTCTCCTTGCGCAACCCCCTCCTGCGCAGTCCTCCACGCCGGTACCTGCACCCCGTGCGATGACCCCCCTGACGGACCAACCAAAGGTGGCCCTCATCATAAGGCTGTCGCCATTCAACCATCAAAACGCAGCATCCTGGTTCTACAGGGTAGAGGAGCAATTCAGGGTAGCAGGCTTAACCGACGAGGTGTTGAAGGCGGACATCGCCATCAGCACCCTTCCGGAGGAGATATACAAGAAGATCGCCCCGTGGTTAATGACGATGTCGAGCCCTGCCACCTTCCAGGAGTTAAAAGCCACTCTCGTCAAGACCTGCTCCCTGCTTGTCTCCAAGAGAGCTGCCCATGCCCGCGACCTCACCCTCAACCCCCGGCAGGAGGGAAACCTCTTGGAAACATGGCATTCCCTCCAGGACCACCTCCTTCTCCCCAAGACTGACAGCAGCGGCAGGCGCAAAGAAATCAGCCTGTCGAGGGAGATCTTCCTGTGGCAGCTAATGCCAGAGGTCCGTGGGCTGATCACAGAGGCATACACCCTGCCAGTCGAGGACCTGATCAGAGTGGCGCAGCAGCTGATGGATTCCACGAAGGCGGCAAAGCGGGTGTCCACGCCCGCACACCCCACCAACTGCCTCCAGTTGGAGGACCCTACCACGGAGGGCATCAACATCATTGCCCAGAGGAAGCCACCCCATCAGAAGAAGGAGAGGCCAGGGCTTTGCTATTACCACCAGAGGTTCGGGAAAGCTGCCCGGAAATGCAAAGCCCCTGCCTTTTCTTCCCTCCAAAAAACGGGGGAGGTAACGGCCACCCACACAGGCCACCATGGCAGCAGCAACTTAAACACCCAGGGGCCCCACACCAGTAGGCTTCTATGTCTGCGACACCATCTCCGGCAGGATGAAGTTGATCGACACCGGAGCCATACGGTCAGTGTTCCCGCCTTCCAGAGAGGACCGCAGACGTCCGCCGGACCTGGCTGCCCCCCTGATGGCTGCCAACGGGTCCCCCATCCTCTCCTACAGCATGAAGCTCCTGTCGATCTCCATCCTTGGCTGGAGGTACAGGTGGAAATTCATCGTCGCGGACATTAGGACCCCGCTCCTGGGTGCGGACTTCCTCGCCCACTTCGGACTGGTAGTTGACATCAGCCGTAAACGCCTGCTGTACACCAAGTCCTGCCAGTCCCTGCCCTTGTTGCCGGACCCAGGGATCCCCCCATCTGTTCTGTCGCGCCCCACCAATATGGTTCCCTCCTGATAGAATTCCCAGAAGTCTTCAAATCTGGGCTTCGCCAGGTGCCCGGGGCCCCTGCCAAACACGGGATATATCATCACATCAAAACAAAGGGGCCCCGACGCTAGCAAAGTTCCGAAGGCTTCCCCACAGCACCTTCAGGAGGCCAAGAAGGCCTTTGCTGAGATGGAAAGGATGGGCATATGCAAGAAGGCTCCCAGCCTGTGGGCCTCCCCCCTTCACATGGTGCAGAAAGCAGACAGCACCTGGAGGCCCTGCGGCGACTACAGGCAGCTCAACCTCACTACAGAACCCAACCACTACCCTCTACCAAACATGCAGGACCTAACAGCCTCCTTCCATGGGGCCAAAATATTCTCAAAGTTAGATCTCTTAAAATTATATTTTCAGGTACCAGTAGCACCAGAAGACATCCCCAAAACCGCCATCGTCATGCCTTTCAGGCCCTACGTCTTCGCCTTCTCCACCTTCGGCCCCCTGGTGCCCACCTCCTGACGTCGGCTGGTCTTCGACAACATCCACGGACTATCCCACCCCTCTGGAAGGATGACGGCCAGGCTCCTGATGAAGAAGTTCGTCTGGCATGGCATATGGAAGGGCGCGACAGCCTGGGCAAGGCAGTGCATGTAGTGCCAGGCCAGCAGAGTAGGGCGGCACACCGAGTCTGGGGTGGGCGAGTTTCTCCAGCCGAGGAGACGTTTCGGGCACATCCACGTCGACATGGTGGGTCCTCTTCCCCCATCAGGAGGAGCAAGATATCTTCTAACAGTCGTCGACCACTCCACCAGGTGGCCCGAAGCTACACCCATGGAAGAAGCCACCTTCAGTGCTCAGAAGCTCTCCTCTCCAGGTGGATCAGCCGGTTCGGTATCCCTGACCACATAACGACAGACAGAGGTCCCGCTTTCCTATCCGAGCTGTGGACCGCCCTGGCACACCTGCTGGGGACCACTTACCACAGCACCACCGCCTACAACCCTGCAGCCAACGGAATGATGGAAATGTTCCACAGGTCCCTGAAGGCGTCCCTCATAGCTCGTTGCACATACGAGAATTGGAAATACCAGCTGCCCTGGGTCCTCCTCGGATTGAGAACCACCCCCAGAGCCAACGGCGACCCCTCCTCAGCAGAATAAGTGTACAGGAAGACCCTGGTAGTGCTGGGGGAACTCGTCACAGAAGACGGGGATGACATAGCAACACAGAGTCTCCGTGACAGGGTTGGGAAGTTCGCCCCCTGCCAGAGGACATATACCGACAGGGCGTCCCCCTTCATGCCTCCCGGTCTGTCCTCCGCCACCCATGTCTTCGTCAGGGACGACGCTGTGTAGCCACCCTTAACCAGGCCTTACAGAGGACCTTTCCTTGTGCTCAAAAGGGACAAAAAGGCATTCCGTGTAGCCGTCCACGGAAGGGAAGACTGGATATCAATAGTCTGCCTCAAGCCAACAATCCTGGAGGAGGGCGTCGTGGGCGGTTCTCAAAGCTTCCTGCAGATAGCAACCCTCCAGCCAGCCCCATGCGCAGGAAAACGTCGTGGGCATCCCCGGAAAACCCCAAAACCAGACAGGGAGGCACCCCAACACACCACTCTAGAGGGCCCTGGGGAAGGTGACCACCCCCTCCAGTTGACATCGAGAAAGCGGGGCCCCCTCCGTCGCCTCAGCAGATACCTGCTTTGATCAGACCATACCTATGTCTTGCGGGGGGAGTATTGTAAAGTCCCCGCTCAACGCATTCTCTGTAATGAACATCCCGTTTTCTGCGGTGCCCTCACATTCGACCCAAGGTCGGCCGAACACAAATTATCATTATTGTGAATTGTATATTTTATTGTCTGTCCAAGTGACCATCCATTATGCATATGTAACAGTGTATATTGTAACCGACCAGACATTGTTAACCATTATGTTTTCTCTATGTACCTGCCTTGTTTTTGTAGAGAAATAGTTTGACCTTAGGTCACCTGTAAATCTTTGTACCCACGGTCTCTGCGTTATAAGCAGACGTCCGTACGCTGCTTTATAAGTGGGTCGCTTCATCAATAAACCATCAGTACTTGTCTTCCTGCTCCTTATTTCGCACCTCTCTCACAACGTAAATGGATAAAAGAAATGGAGAGAGAGAGAGAGAGAGAGAGAGAGAGAGAGAGAGAGAGAGAGAGGAAGTATCCAGCAAGCGAAGTTCGCACTGCCTGAGTAAATAAGGAAAATTGTAAATGCACTAGCAGGGTTTCTTTCTTCGAAATACTTCTTACTTTGGCTGTGTTAGGTAATGGGTTGTCTTGCCAATATTAGCGTACCATATTACCAATCTCTTATTAATTCTTGATAAAATTCCTTAAGTCGCATACTTATACGCATGATTAAATTATCCTTAGTCTCTTTTTTGTTTTTGTTTATATAATTCCCTGCGAAAGTGTATATTTGTGTAGGAACTTTTGTTACATTTCTTAAATAAATTATTCCCGGACTAAATTATTAACTTTCTTTTACCTGTTGCATCAAATCCTCTACCTAGTTTTCCCTTTAATTGAAGTATATTTTTTCGTAAGATTTGCGAATATGGTAATGCGCGAGACAAAGTAGTTCGCTAAGTCAAGTATATGAGGCAGACGTTATTCGTGACGTCACATGGGTAAACAACAACAGCAAAGTTTTAAGATGGCGGCTGTTGGCTCGCAGGCAACCCCTTCTCAGGATGTCAGACAGGTCACATGACCACACACAGCTGATGGCTCAAAACACAACGGCCTTATTGGGAGCAAGTGGGGGACGCTGACTGGTGGAGGAATACACAACCTCCTGCCTTTCTTCGCTATGTTATTACAATACAAAAGAACAAAACACTCGAAGTCCTCTTACAAACGAATGAGGCTAATGTGGGAATGCAATTTTTAACTTGGAATACCACGATTGCGAGTTATTTTTTCGTTATTATGAAGACAGAAAACGAATTTGTTACGATTTTCTCCTTTTTTTCTCTTTTTCGGCGCCGAAATTAAATCCTGCAGATGTCGGCCATAATTACTGCAGGCCCTTCATGATACCAAGGAATGGACACGTGACGTCCTTACTGGCCTGATTTACGTTAATGTAAAATGCAAGTTATGAAATTAAACGGTGATACAGTTCATTTGCAATATCAGTGGAAAAGAAATTTGATATGATTTCGCATGAGGGAAAGTAATTGTCTTCATTACGCTCAATCAGGGCCTGCTCTCTAAGGTTTCCACTTGTTGCTTTGTAAGAAATATCCTATGGACTTGTAAATTGTCCGTCCTATTTTACGAGAGAAGCACTAGCCACACGCCCTCCCAATACTGCCATGCAATAGCTAACTAGTTCAAAAACTTAATATCATGCATTAATCATTGGCCAGCGAATAGCAAAATATTAAATCTTGACTTGGTAACTTGTTACGACCTTGACTGGTGTTCGAACTTGGTAAACTCTCACTTTCCTTATTATTGTGAATTGTAACTTATAGCTGCTCTCATTTAATGCACACTTCCCTACCTACTCTTCTTATTATTATAACATTGGTATTCTTAATATTACTTACCTTGGCCTGTATCCTTGGTTGGGAGAATTTAGCATGATATTAATATGATCTGGATTTTTATCTTTGAATCAATTCGTATTTAATCTAATTCCAAGTTCTTTATCTCTGTGAATTAATTAGAGAACACTACTTCTAATCCCCGAGATATCGGCAAGGTCTCGACACTGTTACGTGGATCATTTAGCTGATGAGTTTAGTTATTAATTTAAGGATTTATATTGCCTCGCTTAACCTAAGACCCATGTAATCCCATCAGTTAAAGCTGAAAGTTAACTAAAAAAAGACAGATAATTAACATAATTAGATCGGTTGCCAGTTGAAACTTGATGACTGAATATAGCGAGTTCTTACGAGTTATTCTTAACACATGAACTAAATCAACAACATTACTCCAACAACTAGTTCAGCTAAGTAAAATATTAACTGATTTCTTATGGGAGCTAACAACAGCTCCAACTTCGTCCCACTTTTAACATAAAAGGGTGAATAACGCAACGGCTCAGGGCCTTTTGTGATGCGTCTATAAGGCATTTCCAAGCATGTGAATTGAGGATCTTGGTATCAGGGATGCTAATTCTTCTCCAAACAAGAGGGTGGCCAGGTCCAAGGTGTGCACAATTCTGGAAGAGATGTATCCAGATAACATTCCAGTATCGTAAAATTTTCACTTGTTATTAATTAACTGCAAGGGATGAATCTTAGATCAAGAATATTACTTTAACACCGTGGTGGATAATTTATGCAATTCCACTAGGTAACAATAATTGTACTTAATATATTCGACTTCATAAATGGGATATGATTTTGCTAGGACTTGCGAAGTCAGTGATTGTTTAAGAGAGGGAAAGAGAACTGGGAGTAATTGTCACTTTCAGACTTTCCGCTGGAATAGATAGTGCAGTGATCAATTGCATCAAAAGTCCTTGGTCCATTGGGATGGCAATTCTTCCCCCAAATTCGAGACTGAGACAAAGGTTTAAGTGAGTGGCCCGAAACGCGTCTGGTTCTGTAAGGCTTTTCTCTGCATCTGATCTTTGAAACTTGGGTGGCCACTGGTCTCGGCTCTTCCCACAAGCCAACTTGATGTGGGTGCAGGTATCGTCCGTAGAATGACAAAAAACTCGCCAGTACAAAGGTCATAGAAAAGTGAGCTTAAGGTACAATCTAGCTAAGGGTGGTCCTAGCAAAACCTATCTTGTCTGATATGGCTCTTGAACTAAAATTCCTACCCCTTTTTGACGGTTGGGATTTGGTCACAAGGACTCCTGCTCGCTTGCTTCCCTACATGGTATGCCATCTTACTTTAACAAAGAGAGCGTTTTTTATATTTGGATTAAATCAAGGAAGGGAGGTCGAATGGCTATTAAAAATATTTATAGTATATATATATATATATATATATATATATATATAAATATATATAAATATATATAAATATATATATATATATATATATATATATATATATATATATATATATATATATATATATATATATATATATTAAATTTAAAATGCTTTATATATATATATATATATATATATATATATATATATATATATATATATATATATATATATATATATATATATATATAAATATATAAAGCACGTTAAACGAAGATATATATAAAGTATATATATATATATATATATATATATATATATATATATATATATATATATATATATATGTATATGTGTGTGTGTGTGTGTATGTATGTATGTGTATGTGTGTGTGCATCGAAAGAAAATACGTGCTTTAGGAGCAAGGATATTTCACCGTTATTAATTTTCCTTTTTTCCAGCGAGCGTAACAGGATTTAACTGTCTTTGTGTTACAATGAATACACCAGCATATTTTAATTTATCCCTATTTTCTCGCCATCCATTGGCAAGTGCCTCAGCCACTCCTCCTTAATACTATCTTTACTGGTTTTCAGACTCCTCTCTCTCTAATTTGACAAAGTGCTCTCGTGAATGAAAGAGAGACCTAAATCACACTTCATCCGGAAATGCTCTACTTTATAGAGATCCATGTTTGTTTAATTATTTTTGCTCTAATTATGTAACCCGAAATCGTACATCATAACCTGGGAATATGAAATATCCTTTGGATATCGGTTCTCGATAAGTCAAGAGTCGAGGAGCGGTTGATGAATTCCCATGTGAGTGTATTTTCCAGATAACCAATCAGCCTTCAGAAAAAAACCACTCCATGTGGTAAGTGAGATAGTTAAGTGCATTAATAAAGGTTAGTGTGAAATATTAAAACAATTGGATCTCTGTACATCATTCAGTGCAGCAGTACAGAAGCTTGTGAAACCGAACTGTAAATGGATTGGACGTGTCGTGCGATGCACTTCCGAATATTGATTTGCAAAACTATCAAAAGACCAATTCAAAACTGAAAATCTCTCCTTTTCAAAAAAAGTCACGTGATGTACCAGTAGTCGATGTAGACTTGCAGTGCTTGATATGTACAGTTGCAATGTGAGGACTGTGATGAAATATAAATTAGATACCGGGAAAAGCATCGAGGGATATTTGATATTATTCCAAATATATAATGATTAATTCTCCACATGGCAAAGACACGCCCTTGGAATTAGAATTCCACTCAACTATTTTCAAAGAAAGAGAAATATTTTGAGATTTGAGTTTGCTATACATTACCAAAAAGACTTTGAACCGATTTATTGTATAGCCACCCAAGGGCTACACGACTGACCTTGGATGGTTATTGAAAAATGCAGCCAAGAAAGAAAAACGTTTCAAAACTCGACACCCAGGAATTAACAAGAATCGAAACATACGAGATGTCCGAAAAAAAAATTAAAGAATTATTTATTAAAAACGGTAAATATGCTAAAGAAAAAGCTACTTGTAAAGAAATCTAAGCTGGAGTCAACCAAGAAGAGAGTCCATCTGCTACATTAACTGAGGGCAGATATTGACCTCCAAGAATAACCAGGAAGATGATGATTGAGTATAACCCAAGGTCTGTCAGCTGCAATTTATTGATATAAGGGATCCTGATTATTAGTTATTGGTGATCGATGATGATATGATGAGCCTCAACGCTTGGTTACCGATAATTTATCAACGGCCTCTGTGGAAGAGAATACTGTCTTGTACTAGGGACATTTAGATTCATGGCAATGATGAATAATAT
>NC_089768.1:6112500-6122500 GCF_040412425.1 Macrobrachium rosenbergii | reverse complement strand
AAACAAACAGGGAATACACTGAGAACCGGTACACACACTTACACATATATGTATTGTATGTATATATATGTATGTTATGTATGTTTGTGTATATATATATACATATATATGTATATATATACTGTATATATTTTTATATGTATAAGTATATGTAGTTTTATATATATATATATATATATATATATATATATATATATATATATATATATTATATATATATATATATATATATATATATATATATATATATATATATATATATTATATATATATATATATATATATATATATATATATATATATTATATATATATATATATATATATATATATATATATTATATATATATATATATATATATATATATATATATATATATATATATATATATATATATATATATATATATATATATATATATATGTGTGTGTGTGTGTGTGTGTATGTATGTGTATGTATATATAACTGACTTTTAATATTAATTACGTTTCTCTTAAGAAGAATGAAATACCAAAGAACATATATCTATCCGCCCTCTAATATGTTTAAATCCATGTATGGACATTAAATTCAACATACCTTTCAAGATGTTTTACGTAAATAAGAGAAAAAAATAGCCCAAGCACTTATACTCAGAAACAAAATACTTGCCGATGTCTTCTGTGCATGCCATGCCAAATCTTACATTTATTTAAAAAAATGATACTTTTGCATTGTCCCATTAGCCGCTGACCTACTATATATGGCAGTGTTACGAACCGAGTGGCTCGGCCCGTAAGAAAAAAAAAACACAGGATCTTTATAGATGGAAAAACTATTGGGGCTGCTCTGGCTAATCGACAGCTCGCACACACAAAGAAGGAGGAATAACAAAAATACAGGAAATTGTTATAAAAACAGATTTATTAATGTTAAACTTAATAAAAATCTTAAATAAAAAAAAGAAGGCCATAACAAAATGAGCCAGGTCCGGGCCACGAAACACAAAAATAAAGCAATATTACTTTATATCCCAAAGAAGAAGTACCAGCAGCAGTCGATAAAAAAAAAAAGCCATCTCCAGCGAAGTCCACCAACTAACGACAACAGGCCGTATTATCACGACGTCCTGCTGCCGTCTCGCCAAAATACAAAGGACACGGGGCCACTGCACCCGAGCCAAAACTGCCGACAGGGTCTCCACCTGCGGCCAACAAACAACCATCTTCGTTGGTGCGCTGCTCCAGTCTGGGCCCAAACACCGGCTGCCCAAGAAACGTCCTCAAAGTCGAACTGCTGCTGGTACTCAAAGTTCTCATCCCCAAGAGAACAACCTGTTCGCTACTGCTGCCCGAACCTGACTAAAGGTTGGCGCCACGCCAACACAGACGTAAACACTCCTGTGAAAATAAGAGGAGGGGGGAGGATTAGCCAAATAAACAAACTACCGTAACGCCCATAAAACAACCAAAGATCCTAATACCTTCCCTCCCGACAGAAAAAAAAAAATTACAATTTTTTTTTTTCAAAATAACCAACCTCCTCCTCCAATGTGGTGAAAACTCCGACAACCAGAGCAGAGCCAATCCTGTCACGGTCGCCAATGTTACGAACCGAGTGGCTCGGCCCGTAAGAAAAAAAAAAAACACAGGATCTTTATAGATGGAAAAACTATTGGGGCTGCTCTGGCTAATCGACAGCTCGCACACACAAAGAAGGAGGAATAACAAAAATACAGGAAATTGTTATAAAAATAGATTTATTAATGTTAAACTTAATAAAAATCTTAAATAAAAAAGAAGGCCATAACAAAATGAGCCAGGTCCGGGCCACGAAACACAAAAATAAAGCAATATTACTTTATATCCCAAAGAAGAAGTACCAGCAGCAGTCGATACAAAAAAAAGCCATCTCCAGCGAAGTCCACCAACTAACGACAACAGGCCGTATTATCACGACGTCCTGCTGCCGTCTCGCCAAAATACAAAGGACATGGGGCCACTGCACCCGAGCCAAAACTGCCGACAGGGTCTCCACCTGCGGCCAACAAACAACCATCTTCGTTGGTGCGCTGCTCCAGTCTGGGCCCAAACACCGGCTGCCCAAGAAACGTCCTCAAAGTCGAACTGCTGCTGGTACTCAAAAGTTCTCATCCCCAAGAGAACAACCTGTTCGCTACTGCTGCCCGAACCTGACTAAAGGTTGGCGCCACGCCAACACAGACGTAAACACTCCTGTGAAAATAAGAGGAGGGGGGGAGGATTAGCCAAATAAACAAACTACCGTAACGCCCATAAAACAACCAAAGATCCTAATACCTTCCCTCCCGACAGAAAAAAAAAATTACAAATTTTTTTTTTTCAAAATAACCAACCTCCTCCTCCAATGTGGTGAAAACTCCGACAACCAGAGCAGAGCCAATCCTGTCACGGTCGCTAGTGTTACGAACCGAGTGGCTCGGCCCGTAAGCAAAAAAAAACACAGGATCTTTATAGATGGAAAAACTATTGGGGCTGCTCTGGCTAATCGACAGCTCGCACACACAAAGAAGGAGGAATAACAAAAATACAGGAAATTGTTATAAAAACAGATTTATTAATGTTAAACTTAATAAAAATCTTAAATAAAAAAAGAAGGCCATAACAAAATGAGCCAGGTCCGGGCCACGAAACACAAAAATAAAGCAATATTACTTTATATCCCAAAGAAGAAGTACCAGCAGCAGTCGATACAAAAAAAAAAGCCATCTCCAGCGAAGTCCACCAACTAACGACAACAGGCCGTATTATCACGACGTCCTGCTGCCGTCTCGCCAAAATACAAAGGACACGGGGGCCACTGCACCCGAGCCAAAACTGCCGACAGGGTCTCCACCTGCGGCCAACAAACAACCATCTTCGTTGGTGCGCTGCTCCAGTCTGGGCCCAAACACCGGCTGCCCAAGAAACGTCCTCAAAGTCGAACTGCTGCTGGTACTCAAAAGTTCTCATCCCCAAGAGAACAACCTGTTCGCTACTGCTGCCCGAACCTGACTAAAGGTTGGCGCCACGCCAACACAGACGTAAACACTCCTGTGAAAATAAGAGGAGGGGGGGAGGATTAGCCAAATAAACAAACTACCGTAACGCCCATAAAACAACCAAAGATCCTAATAGGCAGTATACCCTTTTAATAATTTTATTGAAAGTATTACTTCCAAACTCCTGTAGGCTATATCCCGACTTTTGGACAACAGAAGACTAAAGTGAAATGATATTTTATTTCCTATTTATATTTTCTGTCTGAGCTCATGATAACAGATCTTTAAGGATCATGATGATAATGACACATATTACGTCAATGGTAATGATCAGTGAGTTCAAATGTTAAAAATTCATAAATATGAAATATACAGGTTACAGGTTTTTTCTATTACTACATGGTAGGTCAGGCAGCTACAGAGCCAGAATATGTACTGGTCTGAAGAAATGAATCCAATATACTGTTGTAACGCATCCATGTCCTTTTCTTTCTGCATTACACTGATAATCAATCACATACTAAACAGGGATGACAAGTTGGCAAAACTTTGTTCTTTAATAAACAATTTGAACACAAAATTTTCTATGGCCTACCCAATGGATCAGCAATTACAGTGGCTCTAGATGAAGCTGTGATAGGAGTTATTAGGCACGGATGAAAACAGTGTATTTGAAATAAACCTGTGAGATTTAAATTCAGAACCTGTGTCTAAATTCGCCACTTGGCTGATTATCTTTGATGGATACCTTGGATAGCCTCCAAACCAAATCCTTGACATGAAGAAATGTTTGAAAAAGGTAGAGCCCCTTTGAATGTTTTGTTTCAAAAACTTTCAGGTCAAATCAAGATATTCTACCGAGGTTTTACACTGAGAACTTCTTAACAGGTTTTCCTAAAGTAAGTCACCTATGGGAGGTGAACTGTTTAGAAACAGGTACAGTTAGCGACAAGATTCCTAAATCCTGCTTTATGAATTCAACAACCACTGTTGTGAACAGTTTGCATAAGATCTGGTTAGTAAGCTGGAAGCACAAGCAGCAGTTACTGTAGTATCAAATATTTCACCCGTTTATCCCCTGGAAAGTGTTTCTTAATAGCCTGCAAAAGTCAAAAATAAAATTACGTGTGTCAAACCCATATAATCGTGGATTATATCACCCATGCACGTAGCAGTGATAGGATGGATCAAAACATCAGCAGTTACCGCAACACTCTAATCTGTTGGCTACTCTGTTGGTGAAAGCAATTTTTCACTTTTGCCTTACAGGCGTAGCATCATAGGAACATTTCCGGCAGGCGGAACCATATGTGGTATTCCCTGAGGGGAGGGCGGGTGGGGGGGATGCCTTCAGTGCACCTCATGTCGTGCACTGTAGGCATTACTTAAGGTTCTTTCAGCGTCCCTTCGACCCCTAGCTGCAACTCCCGTTCACTCCTTTTAGTTTACCTCCATTCGTATCCTCCTCTTCCACCTTACTTTCTACACTCTTCAAACAGTTGGTTCAGAGTGCAACTGCGAGGTATTCCTCCTGTTACAACTTTCAAACCGTACTGTCAGTTTCCGTTTCAGCGCTGAATGACCTCATAGGTCCCAGCATTTGGCCTTTGGCCTAAATTCTGTGTTCTATTCCATATGTGGGGTTAGGTAGGACATTAAATTTAATCACAGGTTGTATTAAACGCTTGTTGTGAAAGTATCGGCAATCTTAATGAACCTTTAGAAGAACAGACATAGAAGTGCCCTCTGACTTACTGCAAGTCACGCCCCTTTTAAGGGCACATAAAGTGTGGTGTTCCATTGTGAGTGAAATGTTTGACTGATTATCATCATACCCAAAAGCAGCCATTAGATATGATTACCCAACTTGTCAAAGAACAATATTTGCGAAATCTTCACACTGTAGTACAGTAACTCCTTAAATTAATATAATCTTTGGTAGTCTGGTTTTCTGATAAGTAACAAAGTCTTGTATGTAACAAAGATCCTATAATATGCCCTGCATTTGAATACTTTATAGACATCATACGGCAAAGAGCGATTGCACGTAGTCTTAACCTAAGCTAACCTGTACTGTACACCTGACATTCAGTTTAGGAGATTATTTAAAAAGTATCACATGTAAAAGGGTAGTATAAAAAAAAAGTAATCATAGGAACGTAACTGTTAAGTATAGAGGTCTGCTAAGCTGTGGTCCATTAAGTTGAGGTATTACTCGGTATTTCCCATAACGTTGTTGAATTTATTGCCATTCTAATCCAAGAATTTATAATATAAGTATACACTTTTTCTGTAGCAAGTATCCCATTTTTTCTTTTTAGTAAACTGTGTGTTTTTATGTTATTCTTCAAACATCCAGAAAATATAAGAATGTGTAACAATTGCAGTCCTTGTAAATGGAATAAATAGTTTTAGTAAGAAATTGCTGTATTTCGTTTTGTCAAAGCCTTTTAAAAAACTTATTACTATTTCTTTCTCTTGACACGGTAATTTTTTTATAGTGGTAAATAAAAAAGCTGTTTGATTAAACGTTATTATTCCTGCGATATTTATTATCAAAGTTCATGGTTCTTTAACATTTATTGTTCAAATTAAGTTCTTTGGTACCAGATAATAGGCTAATCGACTAATTAATGAAAAAGTGACACTTTCCAAAACTACAACTTGCAATTCAAGCATATAGAATGATACATACAACTATTTCAAACTTAAAAATGGTATTGGTTCAAAATCCGCGATATACAATATATGCCAGTGTTGAGTAATCGTTTACCTGCTTCTTGTTAGAGTGTCCTGTGCATAGAAGAATATAGCTTTACCTATAAGTAAAAGGAGATAATTGTACATAAAGTAATTGTGCACAATATGTAGAAGCTAATCACTGTTTAATTGATTGGCTTTTACATATTCAAAATGAAGGATAATAGGTTTAGCAGAAATAGCCCTGAGCTGATTATAAAGCACTTAATGTGGAAGTAAGGTTCATCAGTGATTTTAGTAAGCTTCTATAACTCGTAATTTTGAATTGGAGCCCGAACTTTCGTAAGCCCAGTATGATTTGTTGGAGCTGGTATGCATTTGAAGGATTCTATATCCTGAGAGTAGTTTTATTTGTTTAATTTTTAAGCTCTCCTTCATATCTTAAAACTATGTACTCTGAATTTTGTCATATATCAAAATTTAGGAACAGGACCAATGTACAACAGATTTTGGTGATAAGTCCATGGAAAATATAACATATTGGGTATGACAGAAAAATTAAGTTTTCCTGTTAAAGCTATACTTTTTTTTTTTTTATTGAAGATGTACATCAAGAAATGAAGTTTTTGAAAATTTCTAAAAAATATGTATATAAACTGTAAATTCTCATATAAATGGAATGCAGTTATTTCAAGCATTATAAACATTGCCCGGTTCGATAGGGCCTAATCTGTATCCTAGGGATGGATAACATTACCGTAAAATTATGTGAAGTGGAATATATCCCAACCTAAACTTCCCTAACCAAACCCAGGGCGCAACATTCTACCTGTCTAGGGATCTTCACCTCTCAAATATCGTATTCTTATTGCTTACCTGAGTTTTGGAGGACGATCGTGTAAGAAGATCTTAACCAATGCTGAAGGCATACTCGTCACCGTTACTAGCCTTTTCTTTTAGTTCTGAGTTAAGAATTACATATGCCACAGCTAATACCCATCTTTCGCAAATTCAGTCCATTACTTAATTCATTAATTTTAACGTAACCAGTATGTTACCTTATTGAAACTTACTTTTTGAAAGCTGACTTACCTTTCTCTTATATATCACCATTTGGGCTTGCATCCTGTCCATTGATGAATGAGATGTAAGTCAGACTCTTTCACTTCAAAAATGAAAACGAAAAAAAAACTTAATAGCCGCAAAGCCATAACAGGATCACCTAAGAGTTTGTGGTTCAGCACGTTTTGATAGTGATCTTTAACTAGCCTATCTTGGATCAGTATTTGATTATGACCATAATATGGGATGAATGGTTGCATGAGAACTATTATCATAGCCAGTTTTTTCAAATACCCAATAAAAGGGCAGCGCAAGTTGAACAGTGTTTGTCAACTGCAACAATCCAGTGTATGAAAAAAATAAATGTTTTGTGTGGTGTGTGATTGTAAATAAATAAATAACTGATCATAGCGTTCCTGAAAATACCTCTTTATTTTTGTGAAATTTTGAACTTTATCTTTGAACAATTTTAAGATAAGTATGTGTGTATGCATTTTCATCAGATATTTTTCTTTACTTTGAGTTCGAAAATGTTTTATACAAAAGTTCAAAGTTCATTCTCGTGGTGTGAATAGATATTTTGTCTAATGATATTAGATATAATGAACATTATAGTTTGAGGTCAAAATTTTGAAGGCGCAGAAAAAAAAATCAAGTACAGCACGCAATTATTAAGAAAATTAAAATTGTTATAAAATTATAATTGTTTTATATTAGTGAAAGATATTGGGCAAATTTTCAGTTTGCACATTTATCCACCACGATAAAGTGTTTACATGCGTCAGCTACCTTTATTATTCATACTTTGTCATCATTTCCGTGATGTGCAACACGTCATCTTTGAGTGTGATAAAATTCTTAGTGAATATTTCAAACCAAGATTAGCTTCATGGTGAGAATAACATTTTTGTCCAGTAATAATTTTATTTTTTTACCCAACGACTATGTATAGCTTTTTGTTATGCTGTTCAAATATTGTAATCTCAGGTCATATTTTCTCGGGTGCAAATAATGATAGTAAGTAGAAATAGATCGATCATTAAGAAAAATTTGAGTTTTGCTGCAAAACAAGAATTATTATACAACAGTGAAAAACAAATTTAATACTGCATTTGACCACATTTTTCCAGCATGTTGTAGTCTTTGGGCAACTGAGTTGTCTTTGTTATTTATGTTTTATCTTCTTCAATTCTCTGGTGGATTGCTTAAACCTTTTGCAGCAGACACCACTCTTAAGACCATTTTTTTGTATGTTTACTTTTAGAATAAAGTAAAAGGTCCACTCTAACAAGTTTTCTCACTAGGTTCCATTTCGTAAATTATGTATCCATTTAATGGGTTTGATTTTAATCTTTCACAGATGTGATTTGTTTATCCATTTGTTGTAGCATGGCATAGAATTCTAAGCTATAATGTTAACTTACCAATTAACTACTCATTAATGACTATTCCTGTTTTGTATCTCGTGCAAGGGTCAGCGTTTTGAAAATTTGGATTTGTTTTAAAAAATGGACTGAGAAAAACGTGTTGTACATAGGAATCCTGACATTCGTAGCAGATTCTTGTTAAAAGGATGTGGGTCAGTTGAGCTTAGTAAAAAAGGAATTTTAGTGAAAGTGTGATTGGATTTGTATTTTTACTTGAAATTTTCAATTGATTTGGGTGTTTTAATAAAAAGGAAGGAATGTGTGTAATTTAACATACTGAAGTGACTTTGTTCTGTTTGGTGTAAAGCAATATCTCTTTTCAAGAATATCAATGCTGGTATCTAGAGGCCAATCTAGAAAAAAGTTGATACTTATACACAAGTGTAAGGCAGAATTTAGTTCTGTGTCAGTGTAAGACAATAAATATATATCCCAGTTGTACATCAAGCTTCAGTTACTAGGAGGCCTTTATCCGTTTGGGATCAGTGAACTGAGAATGAATAGTCATCGAGATTTCGATTGTTATGACTATTTTAGATCGATTTTAGAAAAAAATGTGCTCGGGACAGTTCTATCTAAATGAATCTTTTGTTATCTATGGTTATTTCAGTGGTAACCACACACAGAGGCTTGTTTCAGGTATAACTAATTAACATGTTAGGTCATCTCACTTTCTGTCTCGCTTCCAACTGTCTTCAACTTGTCAGCAAATGTCAGTTTATTGCACTTCTTTTCTTATGGCTGTCTATGAATCATTAGTCTATTGCAACTGAAAAGGCCATGTGTTTCAAGTTTTGCATGAACTAGGAAGGAATTAAACTTCAGTGTGTGGCTATAAAGATTCATGAAATTACTGTTAATTCCATCCCGTCTAGAAGCTAAATCAAGACTATCAAAGGTTTTATTTGATTCTTGCTCATGAGAACCTGATAGTGTTATTCAAGTATTAGGGCACACCATGATAAACAAATAAAGTTCAACTTTAGGAAATGAGTGAAAGTCGCCGAACGCTAACACGAGTTTATAGATTTCTCAAGAGTAATTTTAGCTATGAAATTTTTCCTTTTTTGGTTAGAGTGCATAAATAGAGACAAAGAAGGGTTTTGGTCTTCCTTAACTATTTCTCGCGTAATTTGCTTTTCAGTCATGAAGTCTAGACAGTAGGGAAAGTTGAATCGGGGATAAAACGAGTTGATTTCCATCTATTTGTATAAAAATTGTCTAGAGAAATTACTATACTTTCTCTATACAACAGCAGTACATTTTATTGGTTATCGTTTCCAAATTGTATTTTCCAGATAAACAAGTGTGAGATATTTTCTTTATTCCAAATAGCTGTATAAGTGCAGAGTGAAGTAATTATTGGCCAATCCAAGTCCTTTAAGTGCTCTTTAAACTTGTTAAAAAGTGTTTCAAAAACCCTAAATGAGTAACCTGAAAAAAATTAGGCACTTTCCATGCTCTTTAGGTCCAACAACATATGTCCCAGGTGGCCTTTTACAGCACACAGTAGTTTACTAGGCCATTGATTTTGTGCTAATTTCAAATTGTAAATCATATTGTTTGTATATTTTCTTAATGCAGAAGTTTTGAAGCTACACGCTTAGCCTCACAGTTGTTGAAATAACTGATTGAAAGAAGATACTGTTCTTGGTGTTTTTGTGAGCCTAGGCCATTCGTGTCTGGTTTTCCACTGGTTTTCATTGGTAAATTTTATCCAGTATTGTTATTGATTCTCTTAAATGTAAGATATTCCAGAATGTAAATGATGCAACTTGTGGCTCAAAAGCTATTAACTGTAGAAATGCTACAC
>NC_089768.1:6062500-6105000 GCF_040412425.1 Macrobrachium rosenbergii | reverse complement strand
CCATCTGTTGCTGTGAATGCAAGGGTAGAGGACAGGTCGACAAGAAAGGACGTCTTCTTTCACCAGCAGTTCCTCTCAAGAAACTAGTTTCAGAAGATCTGTTATAAGTTCCTCATTGGATGGGTCGATATCGTACTCGACTAGCACTCTCCTAGGCCCGCGTTCGATTCTCCGGCCGGCCAATGAAGAATTAGGGAAATTTATTTATGGTGATAGAAATTCATTTCTCGGTATAACGTGGTTCGGAGTCCACAGTAAGCTGTAGGTCCCGTTGCTAGCTAACCAACTGGTTCTTGGCCACGTAAAATAAGTCTAATCCTTCGGGCCAGCCCTAGGAGAGCTGTTAATGAGCTCAGTGGTCTGGTTAAACTAAGGTATACTTAACTTAAGATCTGTTATAATTAATAAATATCTCCCTGAAATTCCGCATATGATGATGTCGGCAATTAAATAGGTTGAATAAGATTAGCAATTCTAGATTTAGAGGAGTCAGATCAATTACGCACGAACTCGACCATTCATTTCCTAGGCATAAAACAGTCTTGCTAAAAGTGATGTGTCGCAATATAATATTGACCTAAAACCAAATCTTAAGGGAAATAGTAAGCCTTGGTTAAGTAAAGAGGTCCCATCCTGGTCATGTATAGAGATGTGCCACACATCGGCTTAGGTTAATATGCATCTTTTTTTTTTTTTTTTTTTTTTACAATGACACAAGCAAATTGTTATTATAAATAAATATTTCGCGCATCCGGCTTTTAAATCTCCTTGAAAAGCATGCCATCTTTCAATAGGACACAGCATTTCGAGCTTTTGCGTAATATTCGGTAGCCCTGGTTTGTTGAATAACGGTGAATACTTGTTTCCGAAATAACAGACGTGAATTAAAATGTGTTTAAAATTAAATATACTTTGCGTTAAAAAATGTGACTTTTCAAATAAAAAATACTTTTGAATAATAATATAACTCCATGGACAGTCAAAAAACGTTTGAAAAATCCAAATAACTATCGATATGACATCATAAAGGATCGTTTGAGTGCAAAGCAGTATGCCTGCTTGGAAAATAAGCAATATAGAAATTAAAAGTAGTTGGAGGAAACTGTTTACAACCACTTACTTGATACTTTTAATCATCTAAGAGCATGAAAACATTAAGACATAAATAAAACTGCAGAATATTGACGGTATGTAGATTTGCAGACGCGTTTTACGACATGTAAAGCAGACAGGTGAGTCGGATGACAAAATACACCGAAATAAGTGTTCAAGTCAAGTCTAGGAACGGCCAAGTTCACGTTCACACTCACGAAGGAAACGAGGCTAAAGGTGGTGCAGAGGCTGTTTCATCGATGGGCATAACTTTCGAATAATGAAAGCTGTACCTGTGATTTAAAATCATCACAGAACAGCGAGTTTGCAAGAGAATTGTTGATTATGGGATGGGATTTAAGGTAAATTCAGCTTTTGAATGATTAATGTAGTAGCTACCAACCTAGTCAGCTTTTTTCCTAACTGTAATTCACGTGTGATATTTATTTCAATGTATTACGTAATTCAGTGTTTAATTACTTATTACTTGTATTTAAACCGTTGAAATATATATGTTATGTAGAGGAATACGAACAAAGCTGCGAAACTCTTGTTATGCTCAGGGAAGGTGATAACTGAAATTTGTTTGTAAATTTCGAAGTTTCCTGGCAAGTAAGTTGTGTAGAAGATATTTGGGGAGAGGTGCTTAGAAACCCATAACTATTTGGGACTTGGTGCAGTCTTTACCTTCCCGTAAAGTTTCGCCATGAGCTACAGTGAATCTCTCTCTCATAATAGAGATCGTCGACATGGCTGTATCCAGACATCTCTTAAACTTTCATTTCTCGGAAAACGAAAGAAACGTAGGTCTGAACCTAAAGACTTGACTTTTCTTTTCGTGTTAAAACAGCCAAAAACTGCGCAGTTGTTCGGCATTGTGCTGAAAATATTTTAACTGAGTGTTTGAGTAGGAAAAATGTCTTCAAAGTGACGTTTACCGCAAGAAGAAATGTTTGCGAATGAGGCATTGTACAAGACAACTGGTATTTATATGCTGGAATCCTAAGCATATTATAGATCAGCATCTATCAAAGAAGTCACTAGGGACAGGGTAAATATAAGAAACAGTGGGTCGTATTTTGGGTTGCCTTTTAAGCCAAGTCTTTGACCTGGATTGCCTTAGCCCGGGGCCGGTCGAGATGGCTTGCGTGAACTCATTATCCTGCCCGCTCAGTTTCAGGCCTGCGCGTTGCAGACCCTTTCTTCTCTGGATCCTGGGGATAAGGCAAACTACAATAGAAGACCTTGAGAAAATGTGAAGATGTCACCGGGATTGTCTGAAATTCCCAGTTTGAGGAGAGTCAGATTTTCGGAGAATAATGAGTTCGTAATTAATTTGCTGAGGTATCGGAGATCTCTCCTTTACAGTGTGTGTTGTCAAGCCTGCTTTTATTTTTGCGTTCCTTGGATTATGATACTTTCTTATTCATTATTTCGTTGTTTTTCGTTGCATGTGGCTGCCATATGAATAGAAATGAGACCTTGGTTGTTACGGAAATGGTTCGTATTATTGTCCTGTTGTCTAGAGGATAATGTAGGTTTATGTTGAAAAAGAGCGTTTTATTCCAAGGTTTTGGTAATGAATGTTTTTCTATTGATTAAGGACTTAACGATGGCTTGTTAAAATAATTAGTTTAACTTATGTTATTACACATTTCAGCCTAAGGGCTTTAAGATGATTGTTTAATTGGTTACTCTAATCGCATTTAGCAGAGTGCGAATTATTTTGATTGGTTTGCTGGTTGGAATACATCAATATATGAGTTTCCAGTTCAAGATTGTCAATTCATGAAGTTGGCTTTTTATCATTTCATAAAGAGTACATATGTAACGTCTCTGTAGCAGATACATACTATTTGCTGTCTGAGACGTCATTATTTTCCTGTCTAACGTTCTTATCGGTCTTTTTTGACTAATTGGTGATCGCAAGTGGTAATGATCTTTATAGGTTGCAGTGTTGTATCAGTGTAAAAGCTTCATTTGGTTATGAATCTGAAAATGAGAACTCCTGCTCTAAATTATTGCTTCTAGAAATTCTGTTTACATGGTAATATAAGAAAACGGCTATTTGATCATTTCAACGTATCATACGGCAGGTTGGTGCTGCTTTTATTGAAAATGAAGATAACATTTTCGGCGGAATTGCAGTAAACAACATGGATGTCTGGTTTTAAAGCTTGTACTACTGTGATCTCTTTTATGTAATATGAGAAAAATAAAAATCTTGGGCAGGATTTCTCTGAGGTAAAAATATGGCACTATCACGAGGTCTCTTGAAAATTCGTTTTGAAATATTGGTGGTTCACTTCCTCTCCCATTAGTTGGTGGGAGGGCAAGAATCATATCTCAGGTTTTACAACAATTGTGCGTGAATCATAATATTTTTTTATGCTTATGACTGTTTTTAGTTAATGATACGGTTGGTACAAAGCGTAAAATGAAGACAGTGATCAAGAGACATTATCAGTTTGATAAATGCCTTCCACCAAATGATGCCTTTTACCACATACATATTTTAATGTTTATTTTTTAGAGAGAAATTATACCAAGTTCGGTGGGTTCCTTGAAAACATACAGTATTTCAGATTTTTTAGTAACGTACAGCAACCCGTGGTATGTTCAAAGATTCACAGATTTTTAAATTAGAAAAAAAATAGAAATTATAACAGTCAGTCTGAAAGGTTATTCTTTTTTCCCTCAGCTTCATCCACAAAATACTTGCATACATTCCTAGATTAGGAATTGCCAGGGTACCTTTTGAAATAAGCACGATTATAGTATATATTATTATAGAAATATTGCGCATCGTCGCTGAAGAGAATCGCAAAACTTATGAAATTTAAATATGTAATGCAGTCAAATAAAATGTAATAAAGCACTTGAACCCCTAGTGCTTTGTCGGATGAAAATAGGGTATTACTATCTAAGCAGTACAACCAAAGAAGTATCTCCAATGGCATGTTAAAAGTTTTCCATATAATGTTGGGTGACTAACTTATATTATGAGTCTACAGAACTACCTACTAAAGTTAGGTTATTGAATAAGGCAGCCAAAAATAGATAATTCCCAAATGACAGGGTCAGTCTAAGCTTAATTGAAATTAATACTGGCTATCAATTCAAGTGAGAATAAAAGAAATGTCTGGCCCTGTATCGTATTTAGTAGCTGAAAAGTGAAATATTTAAGAGCAGAGGTGAATGGACACTAATGGATCAAAGATGTAATGAAGCTAGAAGTAGTATCACTGAATACGGACCAATCAGTATTATTCTGCAAATTGCCCAGGAACTGAAGATAAAGGAGCACTCGAAGATCTTCAGAAAAACTGTGTATCTTTCTTGACAAAAAGAAGCAGGCTTAGTGGATACAACAAAGTCTGACAGGTATGCCACCGAAAGTAAACAGTGATGATGATGATTATAGTTGGATGAATTTAACACAATTTTTAAACCACTGAAATTAGTACTAAGACCAAGTCATTCGGTGACACGATAGGGGAGACCCCGACTTTCAAGTGAATGACATGAACGTGGTTTTTTAGAACGCCACTGGTAAACATGTCGCAGGTCTCCCTCTTTGAATTGCTCTTTTTTGAATGGTAGTTCAGTCTGTGAAATTAAGGTGTAATTAGAAAGAGCTATGAAATCGAATGTAATATTGAATAAGTTATTCTTATTACAGAAGCTGCAAAATTTAGGAGAGGTTTGCACATTTCCATGCATGCTTGAAGCCTAAAGCAGTGCTAGGTATGGATAATGGGAGTGTTTTGATATCGGGAGACTGGAGAAACAACTCATTGGGCCACGGCAGCCAGATTTGCCCATCTTGTCGAAAGAAAGGAAAATGTACCTCTTTGTCCTTCTTCATTATTGAAGCTTGTCGAGTACTTGATGTTTCAGATGCGATATCAGATCCAGATAGATCCCAAGAAGTTAAATGAAATGCTGATGGCTATTTTAGAAAGGTCATCAAGATTAGGACAAATGACCAGTCATGGTTTGATGATACATGTAAACGAGCGTACCATGACAAACAGATCGAATTCAACACATGGAGACGAAGTAGTTCGCATGAAAATTACACCGTTTTCGTTGAGTCTCATTCCTGCAAATGTAGAAAATAACATATAGCTTAGAGAAATTACAATCATTCCTTGAAGAGGAAACTTGAAGGAACTACTGAGCCTCATTTGTGGTGGACCAAATTGGCATCATCTGTCTTTGGGTCAAGCTCGTCTTACATTTCACCGTTAACAAGAGATGGCAGATTGGTTGTTGACCTTAAAGAAAAGGCTGAACTGCTTCATCGTGCTTTTGAAGCTAAGCAGACACCTGAGGATATCCCTCTCGCTGATACTTGTCATTCTAAACCTGTTATTACAAAATTGGCATGATTTCTAGTATGTTGTCTCTCAAGATTAGTAGATTCTATATATATTTTTTTGACGTATCTTTGTGAATGAGCACAAGCTTAATAATACAGTTCCTGTTCCAAAGACTGGCATATCTGCAGTCTGCGGTAACTACTTGCCGATTTCTATTCTCCCTGTGCTCTCCAAAATTGTAGAAAAACTTATTTTTAAGCATGTAGAAATCCAAAGGATTGTTAGCTTATGGTCGTTATGTATATAGAAGCAGTTAGGTACCTGCAGTGCTCTTTTAGAATTGACATGCAATTTATAAGAGAGCCTTAATAAGGGTTTTTTAGTTTAAAGTAATTCAAATAGATTTTAATGCTGCCTTCGATTTAGTAAATCATAAAGCACCTAATATAAAATTCAGAATCTTTGTGGTGGGCGTGGATAAGTTTTAGGATTACTTAAAGATTGTTCGTACAGGAAGGCAGCAGAGTTGTTGTTGATGGGATCTTTAGCGAGCCAAGACTTATTGCATTTAGAGTTCCACGGGGCAGTGTTCTTGGCCGACTGTTATTTTTAGTGTATACAAGTGTATCTTCAGGTAGATGGGACTGCTAATTGGGTCTGAAGCTTTAACTATACTTGGTTTAACTGTTTATTCACTTCTTACTGTTGAGAAACATCTAATGAAAGTGTCAGTAAGTGCCACCTGGAAATTATGTATTGTACGCAAGGCCTCATATATTTATAGTAGTGATAAAATCAATGCAACCTGTTTTAGGTCATTTGTCCTTCCTTTACTAGAATACTGTTCTCTGGTGTGGATGTCTTCCTCTGCGAGAGATTATTATTATTATTATTATTATTATTATTATTATTATTATTATTATTATTATTATTATTATTATTATTTTTTTTTTTTTTTTTTTTTTTTTTTTTTTTTTTTGATGGAGTGGTTCGTGGTGGGAGGTTTCTGTTTCCTAATATTAGCAGTTATAACTTCGACTATAGACGGATGGTACCTTGTTTGTCAATTTTTCACAAGTTGTATTTGAACAGGGGTATATCACATTCACAATTGAGCCATGGTGCTATTTTCCTGCCAAGAGCAACCTGATTTGCTGAACAGCAGCACCAACATGTTGTAAATGTTCCTTCTTGTCGAACTTCTTGGCTCGAAAGGTCCTGTATTTCTCATACTTTTGGACTGTGGAACAGTCTCCATGAGGAGGATGTGCAACTGGAACCTCAGAAGTTCGAGCGAAGATGCAGTCCGTTACTACCATAAAACAGTTCTCCCTGTATTGTATGATTTACTTACATTTTTAATTATTTATTTACTCTGTCATGTGTAATAACTGATCTCTTCCTTCTGTATTTCATATTACCTTGTTACTCCTTTGAAATGAGCACCTCATTCTTTGGAAGCTTGAATTTCAAGTCAGTGGCTCCTATGGGCTTGTTCCATATGAATAAGGTTCATCTATTATTATTATTATTATTATATTATTATTATTATTATATTATTATTATTATTATTATTACTAATAATAATAATAATAATAATAATAATAATAATAATAATAATAATAATAATAATAATAATAATAATAATAATAAATGGGCGCCGTGGCAGAGTGGCTTAGCTCATCAATGGACTGGTTAAGCAACATTGGGGCTGGTCAGTCGTTGGATGGGTGACTGCTCTCCTCGGCGTTGATTCCTTGGGAAAGGATCTTTACCATAATTTCCTCAGTGTACTCAGCTGTAAATGAGTACCTATTCTCGATGGGGTAGGGTCCAGCTATGGGTTAAATAGCAAAACTCAACAGTGATGGAGAGAAATGAAAGAATAAACGACAACGACGTAAATGGAGCTTCTGGCAACAGAGGAGCTTCGTCCGGCAGCCAGGTATAAGACCCAATCGACGCGGAGGACGGTCAGGTACTTGGAGGTCATCATCCAGCGACTGACCACCACAACGACAGTAACCAGCAACCAGAGACTGGAGCTACAGGGGCAAACCAGAAGAAGAAATGGACAAGAGAAGAAAATAAGGAAATATGGAGATGCTACATCAGGAGCAACACGACAGAAAGAGGATATAGAAGAAGACTGGTCTACATCTGGAATGAGAGAAATAACACCCCTCAAACAGAACAAAGGCTGGCAGACCAAGTAAGGAACATAAAGAAAAAGAATTGGCTCTCCACAGCAGAAAGAGAGGAGCTGGAAAGAGAAATAACACCCGGCAATGAAGGACAAGAAGACGAACTAAGAGGTGATGACACAGAAAACGACAGGAATTATGAGCTACAAAACAACAACAACACGAGGAAACACCGAAGATGTAACAGAGGGTGGAATGGGTGGAAAAGATCAGGCAATGAATGAAGCCAGATACAGAAAGAACAAAGATCCCCTACATAAAAGCCTACAACACAAAGAAACTAAGGGAAAAAACAATTAAAGTTAATGCAATAATGAGACTAATCCACACCACCAGTATTGCAGAAACAAATAACCTGGCATATGCAAGAGCAAGACCAGTAGTAGAACTCATGGGGATATAAACACCAACACCACCTTCACAATCAACCCAACAGAAACCAAAACAGCAACCGCCTTGGAAAAGGTGCCTGGAAAAACAAATCATGGTGATGATATCTGACTTGAGTAAACTGAAGATGGCAGAAAAGAGGCTAAGAAGCAAGAAAACAAGAGAGGAACTGAATGAGAAATACAAAGTACAGGAGAAGGGACTAAACAGCACAATCGAAGATATAAAATAGAGGCTTAAAGCCAAATCACATAAGATCCAGCAGTCCAAACTCTTCAAAACCAACCAGAAAAGACTCTGGGAAAACATATGGAACAATCCGGTATCACACAACAAACATGCAACATGGCCCCAGGAAATCAAGGCAGAAGAAATGGGGAGAATAAAGCAAAGATTCACCGAGATCACGACAGACGCAGTGAGACACCCACTAAAGAAAATGTCCAACTGGAAAGCCCCAGGGCTTGATAAAGTCCATGGATACTGCCTCAAAAACTTCAAGACCCTATACCCACGAATAGCAGAACAACTCCAGCATTGTATCACAAAACCACCATGCGCCCAAATGGATGACCACAGGGAGAACATCTTTATTACAGAACGACAAGAACAAGGGAAATATAGCATGTAACTACAGGCCTATCACCTGCCTACCAATAATGTGGTGGAAGTTGCTAACAGATATCAGCAGTGAAAGTCTATACAACTACCTAGGGGATACAAACACCATTCCCCACCAACAGAAAGGTTGCAGAAGGAAGTGTAAGGGCACAAAAGACCAGCTCCTAATAGGCAAAATGGTAATGAAGAATAGTAAGAGGAGAAGCAGTTTAAGCAATGCATGGATTGACTACAAGAAAGCCTTCAACATGATAATGCACACGTGGCTAATAGAATGCCTGAAAATATATAGGGCAGAGGAAAACACCATCAGCTTCCTTAAAAGTACAATGCTCAACTGTAATACAGTACTTACAAGCTCTGGGATAAGACTAGCAGAGGATAACATCAGCAGAGGGATCTTTCAAGGCGATTCACTGTCCCCACTACTCTTCGTAGTAGCCATGATTCCCATGACAAAAATACTGCAGAAGGTGGATGCTGGGTACCAACTCAAGAAAGGAAGTAACAGAATTAACTGTCTGATGTTCATGGACGACATCAAGCTGTATGGTAAGAGCATCAAGGAAATAGATACCATAATTCAGACTGTAAAGATTGTATCTAGGGACATCAGGATGGAGTTTGGAATAGAAAAATGTGCCTTGGTCAACATACAAAAAGGCAAAGTAACAAGGACTGAAGGGGTAAAGCTACCAGACGGGAATAGCATCAAACACATAGATGAGATAGAATACAAATACCTGGGAATAATAGAGAGAGAGGATGTAAAACACAAGAGATGGACACAATCAGGAAAGGATATGTATAGAGACTTAAGCTGATACTCTAGTCAAAACTCAACGCCGGAAACATGACGAAAGCCATAAATACATGGGCAGTACCCATAATCAGATACAGTGCAGGAGTAGTGGAGTGGACGAAGGCTGAACTCCGCAGAATAGACCAGAAAACTAGAGAACACATGACAATACACAAAGCACTACACCCAAGAACAAATACAGACAGACTATATATAACGCAAAAGGAAGGGGGGAGAGGGCTACTAAGCATAGAGGACTGCGCGACATCGAGAGCAGAGCACTGGGGCGATATCTGAAAATCAGTGAAGACGAGTGGCTAAGGAGTGCATGGGAAAGAGGACTGATAAAAGTAGACCAAGACCCAGAAATATAGAGAGACAGGAGAATGAAAAGCAGAACAGAGGAATGGCCCAACAAACCAGTGCACGGACACTACATGAGACACAAAGGAACTGGCCAGCGATGAAACATGGCAATGGCTGCAGAGGGGGAGAACTCAAGAAGGAAACAGAAGGAATGCTAACAGCAGCACAAGATCAGGCCCTAAGAACCAGATATGTCCAAGGAACACCAAAGTAGATGAGAAAGAAAGAGAAAAAATTGATAAGTATCAAGACATGAAAATCGAAATAAGAAGGATGTGGGATATGCCATTGGAAATTGTACCCATAATCATAGGAACACTAGGCACGATCCCAAGATCCCTGAAAAGGAATCTGGAAAAACTAGATGCCGAAGTAGCTCCAGGACTCGTGCAGAAAAGTTTGCTACTAGAAACAGCGCACGCAGTGAGAAAAAGTGATGGACTCCTAAGGAGGCAGGATGCAACCTGGAACCCCACACTATAAAAACCACCCAGTCGAATAGGATGACTGTGATAGATAAAATAATAATAATAATAATAATAATAATAATAATAATAATAATAATAATAAGTCATAATTCAGCCCTGTGTCGTGAAGCAGTAATTACTGTTTAATTTCATTTTTATCTTCTTCGTTAATACCACCTATGTTACTAACCATGGGGGCAAGATGGTATTAGCAAGTTATGTCACAAAATTGGGACATATTCATGGACTCCTTCCTCAGTCGTGTTTCTAAGTGAAGTCAAGGGCTACCTTACTTTATAAGATTCTATACATACATTTTGTTCTTTTACATGCAGATATATTATCTGATTTTTGCCACCGTTTTGTAAATTAAAGGTTTCCCTTATGCAATGTTCAATTCTTAAATATTTCTCAACTAAGCTTTAACGTTAACTTTGATTTCTTTTCTTATGACTTCATTTTCTGTTTCTCTCTCCTTTCATGGGTCCTCTTTCCCAGAGAACTCATTATAACTTTTCGGTGTCCCATTTCCTCAGTCTACTCACCCAACCTCCCCCTGCAATGACGTCATACAGAGAATCAACCTTTGTTTTCTGATCTTCCCTGGTCTCTAGGCATGTATTATTGTTCTCATATATCAAGTCTGTTTGGTTTTTCCACTTCTTTTTTCTTTTTTGTAAAAGTAAACATCTTCAAATATTCCAACTCTTGACATAATATGCAAATTGTTTCTCTTCTCATAAGTTTACCAACATTTTAACAGCGCAGTTGTATTTAAATATTCACTGTAAATCATCATTAGTTGAACTATTTTCGCATAGTGGCAAAAACTAGTGGTTCGATAAGATTAAATTGTAAAAAAATTATTCAGATGCTCTATAACATTAATTTCATATTCATAGTCTTTGCTTGAATGTACACAGTTGTCAATTAGTGGGATAAGTCTTTGGAACATTCATATTTTCAAAGACGCAAAATTGTGTTATTCAGTTTTAATATTTATAATTAGAATATCTTGAGTCAAAGTAAAGAACTTTGGAAGTTTCAATATATAGGCATGAGTCAAAGTAAAGAACTTTGGAAGTTTCAATATATAGGCATGAAGAGTTCAATGTAACCATTCCCTTGCTGCTCGGATGTTACCTTATTACTTTAGCATAAATCTAAGATGACCAACGATATTCCAATTATAAATATTAAAGCTGAATAGCACAATTTTGTGTCTTTGAAAATGTGAATGTTCCGAAGACTTATCCAACTAATTGACAACTGTGTACATTCAAGCAAAGACTATGAAATTCATGTTATAGAGCATTTGAGTAATTTTTTTTATTAGTTTAGTACAATGGAGCCGAGAGGTAAATATAAAATTATCATGGAAATTCCAGCCATTTTATTTTAAAGCTCTTAATACGGGTAAGCAGAGGGAACAGTTGTTAACTTTTTCATCGGATGCAATGTAATGGTCTTTTAGTTTACAATTAATCTTGTAGAACCACTGTTTTTACCACTGTGCGAAAATAGTTCAACTAATGATGCTTTTTAGGCTTAGATGCTACCCCTCATATTGTTACTATTCTCCTTGTACATTTAAGTGAAAATGCGGCCGTGCCGATTCCTCCCATATTTGCAGGTCCCTTTATGATTTCAGAATCATATATTTCACCCTCAATTACATTATAAGTAAACCATTGTGAATTTGAATGTATCCGTCATCATTAAATACGAGGAACTTTCTTGCTTTTGCGACTGATTTTATTTTCCATCTCGTTTTTGTCTCTACACCCTGATGGCCTGTGTGGCCCAAGTGTCATACATTCATTCTTCAGTGGACCACAATACTTTGAACCTCTTCAACTCTATAAATTCAGCTTTTATGATGCTCGGAAATGCGCCTAAATATTTTGATAGACATTAAAAAAAAAAAAAAAAAAATTACATCGTATGCCCCCTTCTTCCACACACACACACACACACACACACACACACACACACACACACACACACACACACACACACACACACGCCGCTCGCGCGCGCGCACGTATTTGTGCTGGCACTCGTCAGTCGTAATATACTGTACATAAAAACTGGCACATGCAGAATGTTGGCACTGCTACAGAGATCCAGGTCTTAACATGGTTTTGATGTGTAACTAATGTTTTCACTTTGAAATGGTCTAAAATTTGTTTTGAAACGATTGCGATGAAATATAGATACAAAATACCTTTGTTTTTTTTACCTCGTAAATAAATTACGAGTATTTTTAAAATATTTAATTTTTTCCATGTTTTGGTGCAGAGTATGCTATTATTATTTTTAAAACCTATGCTTAACATAGAACTTTTAACTGGTGCATCACCAACAAATTGTGTTATCGGTCCTTTTCCGTATATGGGGTTCAAGGTACTGGAAGAGGATATAAAGGATACTGGTTTTCCTTCGTTCCCTTTTCATCTGATTATTGTCTATTAATAAAAAAAAAATAGAATGAATTCGTTAGAATACTGTCACTATTATACAGAACACCCTTATTGGATGTGAAAATGTTTTTCTAAGAATTGTTCCCAAACAAAAATTATATGTTTTTGAGATGTAAATCATCTTAAGACTTATAATAATTTTTCAAAGAATATTTCACTGTTCCCAAACTATTATTATATATTTTTGAGATCTAAATCATCTTAAGACGTATAATCATATTCCTAGTTAAATGCGCTGAAAGCTCTGCTCAAAGGGTAATGGGCCGTTACGTAAGATAAAGGAGTTTCTCTCTCTCTCTCTCTCTCTCTCTCTCTCTCTCTCTCTCTCTCTCTCTCTCTCTCTCTCTCTCTCTCCATATAATGTCGAGATCCACAATAGGCCATTGGTCACAGTGACCTCAATACCTGGTCTCTCGCTTGAGGTGATAAATGGGATAACGGAGTTTTATGCCCTCCAGTGAAAAATGGTATGGCCGTTTCGATGAAGATGATTTTTCATTCAATCTCCTTGCAAGATTTAATGTATTGTTGGTTTCACAAGAAAGGTATGGAAAGTGTTTTGAGACGCAAGTTTAATAACGAACTCTTTCTTGCAGATAAAACTTTTGTAGAATTAGGGGAACCTTCTTCATTCTTTTTGTTTACGCTCATCAGAGCCATTTTCTCCTCAACCTTATCCGCAATCATTTTAGTAATTTAAGAAAGTAGCTCTATTTTTTTTGCTGATCCCAGCACGAATTGTTAAAACATGATTGCTAGTTAACGAGGACTAACCCATTTTACTGCAAGATATAATGCATATCCTACGCCAAGTAACGATTTGGATATACCTACATGGTTTGCCATACACTGAATTTTGCACCATACACGTTCTAATGCCTGTGATTGATAACATTCAGAGGTTTAGGTGTAAATTTTTTAAGCTAAAAACAATAAATGAGTGTCTTCGAAGACTATGTATTAACACAGGGAAGGAAATTCTACAATAGGGGATCATATCACAGAAGTACTGTCAGGTGCCAATCCAGCAGTGCTGTACGTCTACTGAGAAGACATGGCTGGAACGTAATCATTCCTCCATGACATTCTATATTGAAGTTGTACCCTTTCAGTGAGAAAATACCTTGTTTAAGTTACATGCATATTCCAACTATGAATGGGCTCTCGGACTTGGTGAAAAGAAATTCGTCATTTCCAATCTAAATATCTATTCTTGCATTACGGGTTTTGTCTCTGTCATATTTTATTGGCTTTCTTCGATCTTACTATCCGACTTTTTTAACCACTACTTCCAAGTGCTAATATCAGTAATTTTTTATGTAAAAACCATGGACAGTTCAACATTTGTCGAATTTAATGCTTAGATAATGGGAGAGGTAACAGTGGTTGGGAGGGGGTTTGCAGTCAAAGCTAATTGTGAAAGTTGGGGTTGAACCCAGCTACCTGGAAGATGGTTTGCACTTTTTGGTGGAACTGTCATCAAGGGTTTCCATTTCAAAATCTAGGGAGAACTAATACTTGAGTTAGGGCTCTTGGTTTTATTCTGGAAGCCCCAATATTACTGAGATCATGATCACATGATCTCAGTTTTAACAAGTAAGTTTAGCTTCCACCTGTTCCTGTTTCACTATTCATATAGTTAGGGTATGGAGTGGACCATTGCGTAAGTCGATTCTCACTGTTCCAGTCGTGGTAAATGTAAATTTTCATAACACTCAGTGATACTTTTTTAATATTCTCATGTATTAGTAATTTGTTAATAATCTCTATATGTGAATCCATTGAAAAATAAGTAATTTTACCCTGGATGGACTTATTGCCCTAAGCACTGTTGGTAACCTTTTACACGTTCTTAAGTGAATAACTCTGGTCAAGACTCAAGCACTAATATGGACTGTATAAGTAAAAGGAGTTATTCCACACAACCTGGATTGCTGAACACCCTGGACGTTACTGTTTATAGAAAGAATGATCAAATAATAGTAATAGGGTGTCGATCAGCAACTTGGTCAACTTTTAAAAAGCTAGAATCATTATAAACTGAACCTTGAACATTTACTAGAGGTTTTAGGCCCTCCAGTTAAACCTGTCCAAGTGGAAAGTACCGAATCACGCTTATCCTGCTTCATATCTTAAACATTGAAAGTGACTCGCTAGTTGAGGAATTAATTGGTGAAAGTATATTCAGTAGTTATCATATTGCACTGTTTTCAATCAGAACTAATCAGTTGATGCAATTGCTTAATCTAGTTATACTCCGTCCAGCCGTAGAATTTCCTTCCCCGTGTTAATAAATAGTCTTCGAAGACACTCATTGTTTTTAGCTTAAAAAATTCACACCTAAACCTCTGAATGTTATCAATCACAGGTATTAGAACGTGTATGGTGCAAAATTCAGTGTGTTGCAAATTATGTAAGTAAATCCAAATCGTCACTTGGCGTAGGATATGCATTATATCTTGCAGTAAAATGAGTTAGTCCTCGTTAGATGTCAATCCTGTTTTAACAGGAGTGATAGCACTGCCAACCATTTATACTCTTTAAAAACGTGTGCTGTAAAAATTGTGTAAAAATTGTGTAATTTCATAGGAATGATTCTCAAGAACCCTACTGTTACAAAATAAAGTAAATGAGCTTACTTGGATATCTGCGCATTAGGGCATGAAAGGAAATGACAAGTGTTGACAAGGCAACTAAATCCAGATCTGCGATGAAATTATCCATAATAATTGTGTCATTTCATGTTCCAAAAAGAACGTCAAACTGAGGTTATTTTCTCCTGTGATGACGCTCATCTGACATACTTCCTACATGATCCAGGTCTCATAATTCTATAGTGAAGATTGCTCAACAGGATGATGTTTTGTAAGCGTTCCTTAACTGCATCCTACCCAGAGGGGAAATTCATAAAAACGATCCCCTTAAAGAACATTCGTTAGTCTCCGAAATCTTCAATTTACCCAATTTTTATTTTAATAGAAAATAATAGAACGAAAAACAAAATCAAAAGCATGGGGCAGCCCTTTGAAAGCTTAGAATATTTACAGTGCAAACCAGATTTATATACTTTAATCTGGTTTGCATTGTAAATTGATAAAGATCTCATAAGTAAGGTTTTAGCTTAATAACTACTAGCGTACACTTTTTCATCAGAAATGCAACAGAATATTTAGGTGGTTTTTGTTTACTTTAAAACTTTGTCCCGAAACAAAGAGTAACAGGCATTACTCACCTCGCGAGTGCAGTCACTCGGGGACTCGAGCTGACGACATAGATCAAAGGTCGTAAATTATAGTTTGTTCTGTTTTTTCGTGCTCTTGATATTAATACTATTTTTCTCGTATTCAGCTTAATCGTTTGTTTTTGTTGGCTGGTGTGCCTGTATTCCTGCCTAATGTAACATATCGCGTGCTCTCTCCTTGTTGTATTTAAGAAAATCTTAGCGTTTGAGAAATATAAAACAGTTGGTAACATTAGAAATCGAGCCTTTAGAAAAGAATAAGAAATATATTATTTTTGGGGAGAATAGTCCGTTTACAGAGGTCTGGTAAGTAGCATTTTCTTTTGTCAGTATATATCGATACGAAAATATGCATGCAATAGGACATCCACTGTTTCCATTTTGTGATTGGCAATACTATGAAATAAGACGTTGTTTAAAAAAAATAGTAAATTATTCTTCGCCTCATTATCATCATCATTTTCATAATATTGTCATCACTATATGACACCTGCTCTTTTGTTCTATCTAATATATAGGTTCTCTTGTATTTTGTTTTTCAGATATCTTTTTATCTTCTGTGTATACCTGAGCGAAAGTCTGTTTGTACTGCATACATACTTACTATAATTTAAAGGGGAAATCAAGTAGACGAATGTTAGAAATTAGGCATGAGATCCCTAAGATGTATATGCGGTGCGTGAATGAATATCCAATTAACGTTGTGATACATTATTCATTCATTAATTTTGGACAGGCTTAGCAAATTACGCAACCCTTCATAATTGTTAGCCAAATAAGTAAAGCTCACGTATGTATCACAGCCATTGTGGGACATCAGTGTTGCTAATCATTGCATGTGCATTAATTGTTATGTGGCACTGTAGGCTTTACTTAAGGTTCTTTGCAGCGTTCCTTCGGCTCCTAACTGCAACCCCTTTCATTCCTCTTACTGTGCCTCCGTTCATATTATCTTCGTTCCATCTTGCTTTCCACCGTCTCCTAACGTTTGTTTCATAGTGCAACGGTGAGGTCTTCCTCACCTTTGGAAAATATTTTGACACTCGGTATCCCTTTCAGCACTGAATGACTTCATAGGTCCCAGCGCTTGGCCTTTGACCTAAATTTTGTATTCCAATTTCAATTAATGATTAAGTGAAACATGCACTTTAAAAGAATCAATTTTCATTTGGAACATCTTCGATTAAAGTACTTTAGTAAGCTAATTACCGAAGGAACTCTCCTGCGATGACCGTAACTCTATTCTTTATGGTAGTTGCGTGAGGCCAGTAAATGTTAGAATTTCCTTTGAAGGAAGCTAATATTATGCATACATTACGGAGAACTATCCCAAGGTGTATGCTAATGCCGTGACTATTATTCTTCCCAGGAAAGTGTTCTCATATATTCTATTTTCACTTTGCAGGTAAGGGACTCTAGCTGGCTTGCTGCAAGGTAAGATTCGTTAGTACAGTATTTTTGACCATATGATAATCATTTATAGTCTATTGATTTTCTGTTAATGAGACTATTGGACGAGATAATGAGAAAGAGAGGACCTCACAAACAGGACCTCACTAATCACCAACCTTACTACAATGTCTTAACCATTTTACCCAAATCTTTTTCTTGTAACTCTTCATTTCTTTAATGCCATTTCCAAAAAGCTTGTATTCACGCCAGAACAATAGCAACACATGCTTTGCCTTAAACTTTACACATCGCCAAAATTAAATTTCTCTTTTCTCTTTCTCTGTTGATCACTTTACCTATACGACAGATTTCCTATTTCTCTCTCTCTCTCTCTCTCTCTCTCTCTCTCTCTCTCTCTCTCTCTCTCTCTCTCTGTTGCCGTCATTTTTCTAACTTTTAATCCTAAGGATTTTTCTCATATCTCTGCACTTTTTGCATATATAGTGATTTACTGTAGATTACTGCAGTCTGGAGATTCATTGTGTTATCAGTATGTTATTATACGCAGCTAATTTTATTATAATTACTTAACAAAGTACACTAGCATTTCACATTTAATTATGAATTTCTGAATTACATACTTGGTGATTTGAGAAATGTTGTAATAATAATTACTCTACATCAAACACTATGGTCCTTTTCCTGTTGTTTTCACTGTCAACCCCTGTTAGACTTGTTTCTTTTCGCGAGAGACAAAATGCGTGCTTCAAGAGACAAGGAAAATCTAGGAAATGTTATTCCGTCAGGGCATATCCCCCTCTGCGCTCTGCTTATACCATAACTTGTTTCTATCTCATTTCTCACATTTCCGAGTCTTATCATCAACCCGAGGAATTGCTAATTTGGTTCCGGTCTGGCTGCACTCTTTTTTCGCTTGTGTTGCCACACCGTCTTGAGTCAGCGGTGTCTTCTTTCTTATCTCCCAGTGCGTCTTCGTAGACATAAATCCTGTTTCAACTTTAGGTAATTTCCTTCATACCGCTGATGTCCTGTTCCTGTACTTGATTCAGTACGATGTAATATCCGGCAGCCGACTTCGTTTTAAGGTAACTTCCTGTATTCGGCGTACTGTATAAGTAAAAAATTGTAGCACAGGCTTTGAAACTAAATTTTCATTTTACTTGGTTACATATTTCATGGTAGTTCCAAATTATCATGTAATATCTAGTAGGGTGAGTGAGGCATCGTTGCAACAAAGAATGAGAAAAAGAGAAATTTAATTTTGGAGATGTGTAAAGTTTAAGGCAAAGCATGTGTTGCTATTGTTCTGGCGTGAATACAAGCTTTTTGAAAATGGCATTAAAGAAATAAAGAGTTACAAGAAAAAGATTTGGATAAAATGGTAAGACACTGTAGTAAGGTCGGTGATTAGCGAGGTCCTGTTTGTGAAAATTTAATTGTACCTCCCTGTTGATAACTAAAATGTTCATTGGTCTGTAATGCTCCCTGTATAAAGGTCAAGGTACCTGACATTATTTTGACTGCATTACTTTTTTGTTTTTTGCGGAATTAATATTTTTTCATCGTCATATTCTGGAAGACAAATTCTCTAGCTCAGTTTGGAGATCAGTTTAATTAAGAATTCTGATGAACGGTCATGTTTCCCTTCAATAGGTTTACGTAAAAAAGCAAAAATGAAGTGAACTGAGTCAATAAAAGAGCTGAAATTCCCCATATATACCTCTTTACGATCAACGTTTGTCGATGATACTTCCCCCTTGGTCATAGCGACTATATTTTGTTTTCTTTTCTGCAAATTTGGCGGCTTTGAAATTGAATAGCATTTTTTATGAAGAATTTCTGCTTTGATGAGTTTTGCTTATATCTACCCATTTCCTTCTTGTTGTCTGACCTTATGTAAAGGTTATTGCGTTTGTTTATCAGCAGCCTAGTTAGATAAATAACTTTCCACTATTCGCTCTTATTTGGAAGAATGGAGCTTATATCCTTCTTGCATTCAGTCTTTGTTTTATGCTTCTAGTTGGATGCTTGAGAGACCAGTTGCTCATCGATCTAGGATGATTTTTCATGCGGTGATTCCACACTAAGTTGCTGAAGACCCTTAGTAAAGAGACTTAGGATTTGCAGTTTTGATTATAATTGGGTCGACACCGTTATATGTAGTCTTCACAGCCGGATGTGTAGAAAAATATACCAAATAAGACAAGCAAGCTTAAATTCTTGGTGATTGAACTGTCAGAATTTTAGTTTTAATTCAAGGCAAAGATGTTTGTTCTTCATTTGCTATGTAATTTTACTGAGCTGGCAGTATGTTATTCAAGGTCTTGTATGACCTGTTTTCTACATTGAGCTCAAATAGGATTTTTTTTTTTGTATCAGTTCTATGCAGTTCTTCAGGTCTTTCAAGTTTATTAGCAGTATTTCTCAAAATACAGATATCCAGATATTGAGTAGTGGAAAAGAATACTGTGTGGGGTTAAGACATCACTGGCACCAAAGTGGGTGGGGGTGGGAAGGGGGTGACAAATAAAAATAACTGAAAAAGACAGATATTAGTGCCTAATCCATGGTTTTCAAGGTTGCTAAGATGAAGAGTGACACTCCCGATACCCTTTAAGTCCAAGTTGAGCCCCAGATAGGAAGGAAGGGGTGAGAAGGAGTGAAAAATAAAATTTTAAAAATGACAGTTATTAGTGTCTAATCCATAGTTTTCGAGGTCGCTGAGATGAATAGTGACACTTCCGATGCCCTTTAAGTCCAAGTTCAGCCCCAATAGGAATGGTGGGGTGAGAAGGGGTGAAATATGAAATGTCAAAAATGTTAGGCATTGTAATTGAAGCAACTAACATAACAAGAGAGAGAGAGAGAGAGCAGAGGGGGTGTTAGGGAGGAGAAAGAGGGAAAGAGTGAGGGAGAGTTGTGGAGAGAGAGAGAGAGAGAGAGAGAGAGAGAGAGAGAGAGAGAGAGAGAGATGTTAGGGAGGAGAAAAAGGGAAAAAGAGAGAGAGAGAGAGAGAGTTTATCGGTTGTCATTCAGAGTTTTCCAAGCAGCGCTGGGGTGGTCAGCTTGTAATCAATAAGTACTAGATTAACATAAAAAATTTATAAAAATGTATATCTATCTACTGCAAAATAAGGACTATGTGTGGGTTAAGATAATAAAAACCTAATATTGGAAGAAATTTGTAATATATATATATATATATATATATATATATATATATTATATACACATATATATGTATATATATACATATATATTTATATATATATGTATATATATACATATATATTTATATATATATGTATATATATACATGTATATATACATCTATATATATGTACATTATATATATATTATATATATATATATATATATATATATATATATATATATATATATATATATATATATATATATATATATATATATATATATATCTCAGGTTGAAGAGGTAAAGGCATGTATGTCTCTCACAAGATGAAGTTTATTATGCCAAGGTTTCACATCCCATGATGCATCCTCGAGGCTAGAAAATTACAGCCTATAAATACTTAAAACATCACTTATGCAACGGGAAAAATTTTTAAAAATTTTAAACATTTACAGATACAAAAATTAAAACAAGAACTTGAAAGAACACTTACCAAGCCAAGAGCTAAAAAGTGACTAAAAAGACAGGGAGAAAAGCAACATACGAAAGAAACCTATAACGAACGTGGAGAGCAAACAAACAGGCAATTATGCTATAAACAGCAGTTTGGACGACGATTGGGTGTTTAGTAGTTGGTACTTTAGTTTTTATCAAAAGCGACTCTAACACCAACTCGTCGTCCTTACGGGCAGATCCACTAATTTTAAAATCATTTATATCCAAGCGGGTACCACAAATCTTGGAATGGTTCCGAACATTGGTTAGTTCGGGATTGGACAATGTGCAACCCGTCCTTAAGCTGACACCTTGGTGGGAACAGAAACGGACCTTGAGAAGCCTCCTTGTACACCCAACGTAGGTTCCCAGACTACATCTGGGACAGGTATATTTACAAATAATGTTGGATGTCAAGGAAGCTAAGTTTGTCCTTCACTGAAAAAAGAATTTATATTTAGAGGATTTCGTGGGATCAGTTTTAGATTTACAGCTGGCAATCCATGATGAATTAAATTCATACATTTCTTTTTAAAACTTTCGTCATGAAGGAAAGGGAACTTAGCATAAATATATACTTTTGGAACGGTATATATGGGAATAGGTTGTTGCGGTTAGGAGCTTAAGTACTCGATGGAAATAGTGGAATGGACAACAATTGTTGCGGAAAAAATTAGCCAAGAAGTCTACTTCTATATGAAAGTGTAAGGCTGGCCAGCTGGAAGTCAGAGAATACGCCCTGTGGAGGAGGGTAGAGAGAGAATTCAACTTAAATTGAAATAACATGAGCTAGAAAAATTGGTGCCCAACCCTGTAAAAGTATGAATGTAGTCTGGAAACCTACGTTGGAAGTAAGAGGAGGCTTCTCATTGTCCATTTCTGCTCCCACCAAGGTGTCAGCTTTTTTAGTGTATACAACTGATATAGTTGTTGGCCTGGAAAACACACTGTTGGACTGTGGAACAGCCTCTCAGAGGATGGGCAGATGGAACTTCAGAAGTTTAAGCGAAGATGCAATGCATTACTACCCTAATATTATTTTCTTGGCATTTTAATACATGTTTATCGGTTTAATAAGTTAGTAAATTATTTTTTCTTTTCAAATAAGTGAGTTGGATCTCCTCTTTCTGTATTTCCCTTTACCTCCTCTTACTTCTTCCTAATGAACATCATATTCTTTGGAAGCCTGAATTCCAAGTCAATGGGCCCTGTGGGCTTGTTCAATATGAATAGGCTTCATCTACTGAATAATAATAATAATATAATAATAATAATAATAATAATAATAATAATAATAATAATAATTGGGATAGTGTTTTTGTTCTTGAACCCTTATGTGACAACCCGTATGGCTGAGGTGACTGGAAATAGATAATCCTTTTATAAAAGTATTATATTCATGCAAAATCGTTTGTTCATATTTGCTCCTAGGTTATTCACGTCACGAAGAGTGCATCCTGAGCCTGCTTGGAATTTCGTTCTCTTACTTTTTTTTTTTACCTTTAAAACTGCATGGGATCATTGTGGAGTTTAAAATTTATATAATAACCTTTTTGAAGTGGAACCGTAATAGTCTGATTTTATATCCTTCCAACAACTCCCGTTTCTCTTACCTAAAACAACTAAAATTCCTAATGCTACCGCTGCCTGTTTCCTAAAAGAAGTATTCGCTTTGGCCCATTGTTCACTTCGACCTCCTTAAATGATTTCGTTGATGCCTACCTTGTTACTCAACTACTTAATAACCTTTTGCCCTATTGTCATACATGAGGTTCGTGCTTATGGCTTCATGCCTCTCGGTAAACTAATTAAGATTAATTTCTGACTGTAGCATTTACGTTACAGTATTAACTTATTTATAGTGATGTTTCTCAGAGTTCTGGTGCCTGCCTACCCGTTTTCTTATTTCCATCAATAGCCTATTTAAGTACCCTCAAGAAAAGTCTAGATCTACATATTCATAAGAAAATGAAGCTACTTTTTGCTTTTTCTTATTTCCATCGATAGCCTATTTAAGTACCCTGAAGAAAAGCCTAGATCTACATATTCATAAGAAAATTAAGCTACTTTTTTCAAATCGTTCTCTTCACCAACTTAGCCATATTCAGCCAGTGTAATAAGATTTTTTCTGGGTCAGGACAGTATCTGGGTGGGTCAGACGATCACGAAACTCTTCCAGAATACCTCCAAGGTCTGATTTTTCTCACATTTATACGGCTAACATTCCCTGTAGTTTCGTAGCTATGAAAATATTTTTATCTATAACTTTTTTTTTTTTTTTTTTTTTTTTTTTTTTTTTTTACAAAGATCACATTATAGCCGTAACTAAGTTTTCCTTATAAGAAACTGGGAGCGATATAAAGTGCTTCCAAGAAGGTTTTTTGGTCGTCAGTGGAAGTAAGCCCTCCTTGTACGGCGTACTTTTCAGATATTGGGCAAGGTTCTTATCGCACTAATCTTGACAGAATGACCAATTTCCTCTTGTAACTTGGATTAACCTTCCTTGGCTTGTTATACAGAAGTTCCTTTTAGCTTTTCCCAGAAGAACTAATTGATTTTTGCCGCCTCTAATCTAACGTCCTCGTACACAGTACGCTCCAAAATTTCGCCAATCTTGTGGGAAAATTACAAATTCAGATTCAGAAACTTTGATGAGCGTTTCATTATTCCACAGATATTGCAAGAAGATTACAAATTCAAAGTCAGGTATTTTATCATCCTTTCATACCGTTCACTTTTAGGTTTTGGGATTCTCTACATTGTTTACTATTTCTTGAAAAATTCTCAGTGTCTCGCTTCACTCAAGGGGCCAATTTCTTTAATACGCTTATTTTTTTTTTTTAAACCAGTCTTGTTTTAGGCAACCGAGTAAAAGGCGTTGGAGTGCACATACTTGTTTTAGGGCTTCACTTTTTCGAATTTTTAATACTTCCTCTTCTGGTTACCTTATTCATTCGCTATAAAAAGACATTAGACCACATTTTTCTTGGAGACATCGATATAAAACACTTCTCATTTAGTTATTCAGCCTGCTGTTTTGAGAGAGAGAGAGAGAGAGAGAGAGAGAGAGAGAGAGAGAGAGAGAGAGAGACTCTGTGTGTCTCTCCGCTTTGGCAGCCACGGATCGACAACAATAACATTTTCATTCCAGGTCGCACTTGTTTTGAATAATACAGCTGGATCGATACTGCAAATCATGTCATATGGGGGCAATTCTTCTGTTACGGGCTTTGATAAAGCACTTCTGTCATTTGACATTTTCAGTATTTCATGAATGGAATTATTCACTAGATGTGACCTTATTCCGTTGAGTGGATCTAGGGTCAGAACGGTATAAGAGGGATATGTATCCAGAGGTAGAAGTGAGATTTCGATTTAGAGAAAGAATGAGATTATAAATGTTTCGGAAAAAGTTAAGAATTTCCCATCATGGTAGTTATATGCAGGATTTCAATTCTTTGATCATTGTTATTACATTTGTATTCTTTAGACATAATACAATTAAAGAAGGATTCCTTCATTTATTAGAGGATGGCAGAAGCTTTGGTTTGGTAACTCGTAAGGAATATTCGCATTCATGGCGCTTATTACTTATGTAGGTATGATAGCATGTCTTAATCGGTGAAAGCCTATCTGAGCAAGGGAACAGTGAAGTGTAACACTGACCAAGGGACCTGTTTTTTAACCAGTGCACGCTTTAGAATAGCCATTGTTAATTGCGCTGCTGTAAATCATCATGTTAATTCCAGTACCCTGCACGAAATCTCATTCAAGACATTAGAGCAGGGTATATCAAGTCTTGGAAACAGTATTGCAGTAAAATGTGCAATGCCCCATCACACGTGACCGTGATTTGGTTTACACATATAGAAGTATGAAGACCTATAAGACTGGGAATCCATTTTGCCCAATTATCTGGAAAATCCCTACTCCTCTGCACTGTCTATAAAAGTGGTTAAACTGTATACATATGCTTTATATCCTGTATCAATATAGTCTATGGTCTTCAACCGAGATTTTAGAGTGCTTTAGCGATTCCCATATGGATGATGTGCTTGTCTCCCTTGATGTAAAGGTCATTTTTGCTAACATACCTCTTGAAAACACCATAAGGCACATTGTGGATGGGGTATACCACAACAAAATCACTCTGCGCCTTGATTTTCAGTAATATGTCCTTGGTTTCTCAGTGGAGATATGTACAAAAAAGGGTGTACATCTTCACCAATTTTTACATGGGCATAGTTGAAGAATCCATCTTATCCCAGCCACCTACTGCAGGTACTTCATTTGGACAGGTGACAAAGATGAAATCACCATATGCCAAAAATTCAAAGCGAAATGAAACAAGATGAAAGCTCCCATTTCTCATTGTAGAGATTACACACACCAACTCGAAGTGAGGCATATCGATTGAGATGAAGTATTTGGTCAGGTCGCCAGTGCAGGTGGATAAAACTGCAAGTTGTGCACACTAAGCTTCAGGTGTGCCTGCACAGGTCGACTGTGTAGGCAAACCTGCGCAGGCATACCTGAACGTCTGTGGTGGCCTTCAAGCTTTCAGCTTTATGTTGATACTCTAATCTAAATGTTCTCTTCCATTTCCGACCACTGTAAATAAATATATGATGGGGGGGGGGAACAAATAGGTGATATAATTTTCCCTTGTAGCAACCTAGTGTTAACTGCAAATTTAATTGACAAGATTCTGTATACATTAATTTTGCATCTTCCTTGGTCAGGGACAGTTTCAAGTGGATCTGAATATTTCACGAGGATGCATAGTGACGCAAGACCTGCCACATTACTGGTCTGTGAACGCTGTCAAATGCCTTTTTGTAATCAAGCAAAGCCATTCGAAAGGGATGTTTAAATTCCATTCATTGCTACACAACGTAAGATATTGGATTTTTGCCACACCTGCCCTTTCTAAAACAACTTTGTTTACTTGTATATCAGTTTCTTTTTTAGTCTACTGAGGATATGCATGCTGAATATTTTTATTACAACCAAAGACAGTACAATGCCCCTATAGATACCACAGTCAGTCAGTTCACCTTTCTTTGGTACCATAGCTATAACTTTCAATTCCCAATCATCAGGCTAAGTTTCTTCTTTCCATATTCGGTAAAAGTCTTGTTAGTATATATAATAATAATAATAATAATAATAATAATAATAATAATAATAATAATAATAATAATAATAATAATAATAATATCATCTCGGAAGAAGACCCTCTGTAAAACAAATTTTGTTGAACAAAATGGCCTTCTGTATGCTGTTGAGTTTGTATTGTAGTTTCTCAATCCCTCATATGAGTTTCATTGTAGCGGCAGGTAAAATATACATACTGCAGCTGTCCAGAGTTCATTCATTCCTTGATATTTGGGTAAAGCTTTCTACCATTTTGCAAAGTGGGAATGAAGCCAGGGGTACAACTATGCCATATTTATACCCGCAAGCGGGCTTACAGAAATTTTTGGCTAATTTTGATAGGTTGTCAAAGCTGGGGGTAGAGGGGATCTCCTCCTGTTGGCTGGGAGTGGAATAACTCACCCGGGAGAGTCTGGCTGTTTGGTGTAGGTGCTGATCAGGTGGCGCCAGGTCCTGGGAATTCTGGTCGTAGGGCACTCTGCCTGAAGAAGTTGGGGGGGCTGAATTGTTAGCCCAGGCACACGCCTTGGCAGTCTCCTGACAGTGGTAGGGAGAAGAAGGGTTTCCTGGGTTATGTCCAGCTACAGTTTGCACTGGAGTATGGCAAAAGCGTCCTTATATCGAAGGCGGCGATGGTCATTGTCGCCGTTCAGAATTTTTGTGCTCTTTATGATCTGCTGTTGTTAGGGGGCACTGCCATATTTTTACATGTAGTATACAGCTCCCTCCTGTAGGTGAATGGCGATCTTCTTGCCCTCCTGTAGGTGAACAGCGATCTTCTTGGAAAGTTGAATCGTAGTCATACTGATGTACAAATGGCAGCATCCATTCTCAGGCACTATATTTGGTAAACCACTCACCACCTCTTCAGGGGAGCATCACTAGTGATTGGGCTGTTCTTCATAGATACTGGGTAGTCTTCCAATCCTTGTAGTAGGTCATAAGGTCGACATTTTTTGTCTGCATCGGTAGGTTTTCCATGGGCACCAATGATGTTCTTGAGAGCTGCCTTGTCTTTCTTATACTCAGTGTTCCTGTAGAACAGTCTAACGGTCATTTTATTCTTGCAGGGGACATGGTTCTGACGATACCAGCTGTAAAGTGACATTTCTCCTCATCCTGGTGACCTGGCGGTAAGAACATCCATTATCCACCAGGGTTTGGGTAAAGAATTCTAACTCATCAGAAGTGGTATTCCAAGAAGAACAATGTGAGAGGGCACAATGAACATAGGTATTCAGGACTGTGAGAGGGCACAGTGAACATAGGTGTTCATGACTGAGGATTTAAATATTTTTGGGCGTTCACTGTTTCTGTTGAGGTAAAGTCTGATGTCATTGGGCTTACAGTGGGCCTGCATGTGAAAGCCTTCAGGAGTGCTGGCGACATGGACGTCCAAAAAGGGAATGGTGCCCATTGATACTACTTTCAAATGTGAAGCGGAGAACCAATTCCTCCTCAAAGATTCACCTGATTGTCTCCAGTTCACCAAGAGGAGAACCCATAGCTACTCAATAAATCTGCATTTACAGTTGCCCTTGTTGATCAATGAATGGGGCCTCCATAGTGCAGATCTTGAGCAGGCGCTGTAAGGATTCCTCTGGAACGTTCAGTGTTTGTGTAGAATCTTCACTGTATACCCAGTGAAGGATCATCCATATTGTTTTATATACAGGAACATTGGTGAAAAGGCTCTCTACATCCAATGATGTGATGATGCCCTGGGATGGTGCAGAGCAAAACCTTTCAAGAGGCTCTACGGACGAAACAATGCAGAGTTAACTGGGTGCACAAGGTGTCAATATTTTGTTCAGAGTCTTGGCCAGCTGATAGGTTGGATTGGGTATTGGCTTATTATGGGGTGGAGAGGGTTGTTGACACTGTGGGTTTTCACATTGCCGTAGATAAAGCCAATATCATAATCCCCCATAATCTTGGGCAGGTGCACAGCATCAATGGCAACATTAATTGTCTCTATTATGCGGTTGGCCTCCCACCTTATATCGTCTATAGAGGTCCTTGTGATACTGCAAAACTTGGGGGGATTTCCAAGTATGTTGTCGAGTTTCCAAAGGTACTCCTCTCAGCGAATCAGGACAAGGGCGACTGTCTTATCTGTCCGCAGATTACAATGTCCTCCCTCTCATGGAGTTCTTTTACGACATCCTTCATTTGTATCGTCATCAAGAGGCTCCAACAGGATCCCCACTCCATCAGAGCCTCCACCAGGAGGAGAGGCTGAAGATCATCAGTGGTCCTAACAAGGCCAGTGTCTTCCAGGGAGAAGATGGAATCTAGTAGGACCTCAGTTTCAACAAGTTTAGCCCGGGGTTTAGGCTTCTCCAACATGTGGCAGTTCAGCCCCATCTGGAGAAGGGCAGGCTCCGCAGTGGAGGGCTGGTAATCTGTAACATTGGTGTGTGTGGTGTCCCTTCTTGTTGAGATACGCAGATGCCTGCCATTTCAACATGCGAGCTTCTTATGCACAGTGTGTCGGTGATGGGCACAGTCCTTATCCTGAAGAGACCTAAAGGCAAGGGCAATGTCATTCTTATTCGAATGCTCTCCAAGGGCATCCCATTCTCATTCAAGGTGCTTCAGATGTTCAGGCATCTTCTCTTCATGTTGTTCCTTAATTGCCAACATTGATTGTTCCAGAGGCATCACTTCTGTGATTGCTTGAGGTCTGCACTAAGGAAGCCCCAAGGCACGTCCCTGAGACAATGATTCAGTCGCCCTCTACTTTAGGCAGCTCGCCCTGTGACCAATACTTCTGGGACTTGGTGCTGTGACGGCTTTATGGCCAAGGTTCAGAGAATAAAAAGTTCTTCCATAGGTCACATAAAATAAGTAAGGAAAGGTTTAATTTCAAAACAGAACAAAAATTAACACTTTAATATTTAATATTGAAACAGTTTACATAATTACGTTAATCCCTTTCTTACCGCATAAACCAGGAAACACTCAAACAATCCTGCACCGCACAAATACCAAAATCAATAAACCTTAATATACTAAATTTTAAATATGAGTTACGTTATCAGTTTCACTAAGGTTCACTCAAGACTTATATAAAAGAACATTAATACGTTACAAAAACTGAAGAATAAGAAGACAGCTACTCCAATAGGACACTTATCACAGTAGAGGACCAGGTGAGACTAACTATGCATGAAATAGGTGGTCCGAAGAAAACTTAAAGAAGGTGGGGAAAACAAAAGCACTCTGAAAACGGGATAACTAAAGATACAACCAGGGATCTTAAAAACAGGTACAGGAATGAACTGTATATTTCCACAAAAAATGAAAATTAGAGCTATATACAAAATTAAGATGCCAATCTGGCAGATGGGTGACAGTGCCACCCAATTACTGCCTACATCTGTTAGGCAGACTCTCCCGGATGAGTCATTCTGCTCCCCCCCAACCTTTGACAACCAATCAAAAATCACCAAAAATTTCTGTAAGCCCGTTTGCACTTATAAATATGGCATAGTTGTACCCCTGGCTTCATTTGCTTTTGAAAAAAGGTAGAAAGTTCTACCAAAACGTAAAGGAATGAATGAACTTTGGACAGCTGCTGTATAATTAACCTGCTGCTACATAGAAAGTCATTTGATAGATTTGGAAACTATAATACACACTCAACGGCAATCTGATGGCCATTTTGTTCAGTGAAGTCATACTAATTATAATAATCTCTGGCGTCATAATTAAAAGAGAAACTACATAAGAAAATTTTTCTCTCTCTCTCTCTCTCTCTCTCTCTCTCTCTCTCTCTCTCTCTCTCTCTCTCTCTCTCTCTCTCTCTCTCTCTCGACTTTTTTATTGAGACAGTTAACTTAACATGGATTTGGAGTTGTAGTGTAATTAAAACATCGTCTTGTGTGTAAATTTAGGATTATATCGTTTTCATCGCAGAGTAGTCTAACGAAGCCATATAAAGAATAAAGCACTTCTTCGTATATATATATATATATATATATATATATATATATATATATATATATATATATATATATATATATATATATATATATATATATATATATATATATATATAGTTTCAACCCTTTGCATGAATTCAATGTCTTAAAGCCTTAGCAGTGGAGCTTTATTTCTTTGATTTGTTTTATATGCTCCTTTTCATTGCTTAACGAAGTTGTTTTTAAGTTCTAATTCTAATCAGCCTTTTTTATATTTTTTTCTCGTTTGCAGTAATTGGTTGTGACACTCAAATTGCTTTGATAATTCGCAGCATATTTACGCAAGAGATTTTGTTTATGTGTGCGTGTGTTTGTATGTATGTATGTATGTATGTGTGTGTGTGTGTGTGTATGTTTGTGCGCGCACGCTTGAGCAATCACAAGCATGTGTGAGAGAGGAAAGAACAAAGCACTGAAGCCCTTCAGGCAGAAGGGAAGATAAGGGTTCTGTAAGGAAGATAGATTATTTTCATTATTAAGATTGTTTTAATCTCCATTAGTGTCTAAGAATAATTTTGAACGCTAGAAAATACTCAAGTCAGCCTGGCAGGTTAACAGAATAAGAAAAAAGGTTTTCATTAGTGATATTATGTCTACTTCTGCCTCTTAATTGACTGAACAGAGCCTATATCGTGTACGTTGAAGCCAGAAAATAAAATAATAGATAAACAAAGAAATGAAATAAAAACAAAAATAATTGCCGTGCATTGTTGCTTGGGTTTAGTGAAGCTTAGTGACGTATAATCGCGTTTAAGGTTCGTAAGGTCAACAGGTTAGGCGCATAAATACTGCTGGAAAAGCGACGACGTTTTCCAGCAAATATGGATCAGAATTAAAAAGATAAAACAAATGAAAAATGGAGGGATAGGAACGGGGCCGACAGAAGCCTGGCAGCCATCAGTAACAAAAAGCTATATTTGGCTTTGCAGCCTGAAATTGGAAAACCTGTCGTATATGGGTTGGGGTTGTGGCAGGGGAAGTAATAGAAAACAGTTCTGTACAAATGTAAAGAGCTTTGCATCTCTTGAATAGGAGTTAGTTCGGATACTGACCTCTATACTCTTTTCTAGATTCGGGACTGGTTTCTCCATCTATTGTTCGCATAACACTATTCTGTTGCAACTTTGTACAACTGCCTTGAAGTGAGGAAATTATATATATATATATATATATATATATATATATATATATACTGTATATATATATATATATATATATATATATATATATATATATATATATATATATATATATATATAATTACAATATGTTATATAATTATGTAATATATATAATATATATATATATATATATATATATATATATATATATATATATATATATATATATATATATATATATATATATATATATATATATATATATATATATTTGTTTATATTTGCAAATATCAAGCCACTACTTTCATTTGATATACGTCACCATAAACCGGTAATAACATTTGTGATAAGTGCTTCGTTACAACTTGTGACAAAGACCTTGTTACTAATAATTCCCCATGGGTATAACATAGTTGCTCAACATAGCACTGAACATAGACTTTGGAATTGTATATTTCAAACAATACCAGCAAAAGTCCGGCAAAAGATACACAATAAATGCATATCTGGCCCTGGGTGGTCAGTAAAGTTGCCATAATGGCAATATATAATTCTTGTTTTTTCTCTCTTTCCATGCACTTCCAAAGGTTTGCTAAATTCAGTGACCACCTATCGCTTGTGTACTTTTGTATAAATAAACATATTATGAATCCTTTTTTTTTTTTTTTTTTACTGAAGCAGAGAGCAGTGAATATTCTACCTCTAACGGAAAGAGTGGCTTTTGTTAAGAAGTAATAGTGCCTAATACATTATATATATATAATCTTTGATCATTATAAGTTCTTCATTGGACGAGTCGGTAGATTTCTCGGCTAGCACTCTGCTAGGCCCCAGGTCATATATGGTGGCCATATTGGAAAGATGGGTTCACTTTATCTCTTCATGACAGTAAGAATGCCAAATACAAATTCTCAATCATTATATGGACAGTATGATACTTTTATAGTCTTATGAAATGAAAATATATTTGAAATATACAGCAAATTTGCCGCCATTTTGGAAAAGTGTCAGCCATCTTGGAAATAGCCAAATAATGAGGTGGCCGGAGGGTGATTTTGATTTATGGGGATAATAAGAGTTCTCATGCCAAATCTGTTGCTTGTATCACCATTTGCACTTTTTTTCCCATTATCCGGCTCCACTTATGTCATTCCTCTAGTCTAAACTTTCTCTTCAATCTCCGGCAACCTTTATTCATTTAGAATTCATGAAAGGGGCACGGCAACCAAGGTGAAACTTTTTTCTGTAACACAGTATTTACATAAAATTCATTTGACAAGACCTCATCAACATTGACTTGGAATCTACATCGTTCATGGATAGTTTCGATTAGCTTTACATATTTAACAGAAATGTCATAGTGATGCAGGACCTTCCAAAATATTAGTATATGAAGACTTCAAATTAATACTTTCGCTTAATCAACATACGCATTCAGAAGGGGATTTTTAAATCCCTCTTGACTGTTGCAAAATATGTCTTAACGCAAATCTCTAATATCTGGAACTCCTGCTTGTTCATCTCAGCTTTTATCAACTTCTTTCCCTAGCTTATTAAGAGTAACATGCTGAATATTTTCATTAGAACCAATGTAAGTGCAATACTTCTATATTTATCACACAATCAGCTGACCTTTCTTAGGTGACCTTAGTTATGACCCCCAATTTCCAATCATTAGGCTTCCTGTCCTTAGTCCATTTTGTGCAAAGCATTCTAGTTAGCATATGGGGTGTCATTTCAGTTTCAGCTCTGAAATCATGTATGCAGTTATTCCATCATAACTTGGTGCTTTTCATCTGGCAAGTTTGTTATTTATAGGTTCCACCACAAAACCTGTGAATTCTTTCAAAAGTACTCTCAGGTCTCCTTCGGCTACTGGTTTATCATTAAGAAAATAACGCATTTAGATACTTAAAAATATCGTCTCAAAGGAGTAAATAGGCCATTGAATCACTATATAAATTTCCTTAGGCTTTCTTACACACACACACACACACACACACACACACACACACACATATATATATATATATATATATATATATATATATATATATATATATATATATATATATATATATATATATATATATATATATATAAAGTGAATGTTTTTATATTTGTCTTCTATAGGAATCCAAACCGCTTGACAGACCCAGACAAAATTTTGCAAACGGCCTCTGTGTCACCCCAGAAAGGTTTGTAACTCAAAATCAAACCCCCATGACAGACATACAAACAGACAAAACAAATTAAATTTTCGTTTTTACGTCACCTTTTCCTTCAGTTTTCTGGGTTTATTCTCATTTTTCACCTGACACGTCACCTTTTCTTCTGGCGCTGCCTGAAGTATGATTAACCTACAACATTAAATCCCCTATAACATAAATTTTTTATTAGAATTTACGTGAATTTTGATCATATTTTATAAGAATTATTAATGTAATTGTTTATTACCTCGATAAAATCAACATTTAAAATCTACAGGCCATAAAAATTAGAGGAACACGACGAAGTTCCAACTACCCTCCACTGCTAAGTGAAAGGAATGGTTGATATATATCACTCATTAAACTCCTCTCACTGCAAACCTTATAATTAGTTAATACATCCAAAAAATTAAACAGGTGTGTTTGACTCTATTAGAATTACTTTCATTCAGCCATAAAGCAATGTAATTAAAAATATAACTAATACCACCACACCAGTCAGACCTTACAACTCTCGCTACGGAGAAAAATAGTAGCCCGTAGCAAAGTCCACTGTGCTTTGCAGCTAAGCCCTGCCCACTGAATACGTCACAACCATTCCTTGAAGCTGATTGGTTGGCAATGGTTTCAAAAAGTTGGTTAATCTGTGGTTCTTTTCATCTTCATTTATTTTGCAATGGTTGTTTTACCGAACTAAAGTACTTTCTGCTGATTATCAAAAAGAAACGTTATATTATCCCCTGAAATAAAATCGTAATACACATCTCCCTTTAAGTGGTAAAAAAAAAAACAGGAAAATATGAATGAAGTCAGGAGTCTTCCGCGATGCTTCGATGTTGTGTTTCGTAAATGAGGTTCACCTGAATACGGAGGTGACACAGGGGAATGTCTGCTTTCGAATCGGTGCACTTGAATCACTGGACAACGATAATTACCTTCTGATATTGTCAGGGGCGTTCACCATTCTAAATTTAACTCAAAGATTTTCTCAGAGCTATGCAGACTAGTATTTCATATTGATTTCGGGAAATTTTACTACATTTTCATAGTCATAAAATCGATTTCATTGCAATCGTTTGCACATTCGGAGGGATGACAAGCAGTGACTGCACTCTACAAAACCAGAATATGCCTATGTTTAACTTAAATTTACAGTATGATAGGCTATACGAATCATATTGGATATAATTTGCTGAGAATTTTCTTAAGGACATTACCTTCTTTCGAAATAACAGGACCATAAAAAATGAGATAGACCTATAATGTCCTATGTCTTTATGACGTTTGGATTATAGGCCTATCTTATATTCAGCCGGTTTATTGTGGTTCTTGTTGTGGTTATTCTTGTTTTTATTGCTGCTGTTATAGTGCTTGTAGTGTCTTCGGAAAATTTTCATATGGTAACCTAACATTGCGGAATAAATATAAACCTATTCATAAAGTACTGGTGTAAAGAATTATTTGCCTACTCTTGTTAATTGAAATTTTGTCATTTTATTTAATTGAAAGTAATAGGGATCTTTATGGATATAGCCTGCAATAGAATATTCTCCTAATAAGAGAGAGAGAGAGAGAGAGAGAGAGAGAGAGAGAGAGAGAGAGAGAGAGAATTTACTGACTTATGTATCCTTTTGTCCAAGAGGGTAATCTACAAGAATGCCCCAAAAGTAAATGAATCATGGGCTACTCGTAGACTGGTTTGAATCATCTCATACATAACTTTTTCAGCTCTCACCTATTTTTTTTTTTTTTATTTCGTTAAGATCTTATGATGCCTTCCTACCATAACCTTAATTTTCATAGAAATGCTACAACAGCCTCATATTTACTCATCACAGTAATATAATTTGTTATCCATTTTGTAAATATATTTTCAAAATAGTTCATTGAGAGCAATTTGACAGTTGTGTGTAAGGCTGAGACAGTCCTATGATTGATCTGTGTGTGCCATCGGCTACGTGTCCACAAGTTTTACCTTTCTTCTCTGCAGTATAAGTGGCGTTACAATTACTTTGGCAACCCACGCATGTATGTGTATGTGCACTTGCTTATGCGTTTACATCCCACTTGATGCATATACATTATATATCGTTGATTTGAAACTATTATATTAATTAGAAGCTACTCTATTCCCAACAGATACGGGTAGAAAATTATTTGTGATAACAAAGTGACGAGTAGGCCCATGCGCTGTCAGTGTCTCAAAATATAAGAATTTGATGTGTAGCCCCATGCCCTGTCATTGCCTCAGAATATAAGAAATTGACGCGTAAGCCCATGCCCTGTCAATTTCTCAAAATATAAGAATCTAATGTGTAGGCCTATGCCCTGTCATTGCCTCAGAATATAAGAAATTAACATGTTAGGCCCATGCCCTGTCATTGCCTCAGAATATAAGAAATTGACGTGTAAGCCCATGCCTGTAGGCCCATGCCCTGTCAATTTCTCAAATATAAGAATCTGATGTGTAGCCTGTGCCCTATCATTACCTAAGAATATAAGAAATTGACGTGTAGGCCCATGCACTGTCATTGCCTCAGAATATAAGAAATTAACGTGGAGACCCATGCCCTGCCATTGCCTCAGAATATAAGAAATTGACATGTAGGCCCATGCCCCGTCATTGTCTGAGAATATAAGAAATCAACGTGTAGGCCCATGCCCTGTCATTGTCTCAGAATATAAGAAATTAACGTGTAGACCCATGCCCTGTCATTAACTCAGAATATAAGAAATTGACGTGTAGGCCCATGCCCCGTCATTGTCTCAGAATATAAGAAATTAACGTGTAGACCCATGCCCTGTCATTGTCTCAGAATATAAGAAATTGACATGTAGGTCCATGCCCTGTCATTGCCTCGGAATATAAGAAATCGACGTGTAGGCCCATGCCCTGTCATTGTCTCAGAATATAAGAAATCAACGTGTAGGCCCATGCCCTGTCATTACCTCAGAATATAAGAAATTGACGTGTAGGCCCATGCCCTGCCGTTGTCTCAGAATATAAGAAATTGATGTGTAGGCCCATGCCCTGTCATTACCTCAGAATATAAGAAATTGACGTGTAGGCCCATGCCTTGTCATTGTCTCAGAATATAAGAAATCGACGTGTAGACCCATTCCCTGCCATTGCCTCAGAATATAAGAAATTGATGTGTAGGCCCATGCCCTGTCATTACCTCAGAATATAAGAAATTGACGTGTAGGCCCATGCCCTGTCATTGTCTCAGAATAATAAAAATTAACGTGTAGACCCATGCCCTGTCATTGCCTCAGAATATAAGAAATTGACGTGTAGCCCCATGCCCTGTCATTGTCTCAGAATATAAGAAATTGACGTGTAGGCCCATGCCCTATTGTTGCCTCAGAATATAAGAAATTGATGTGTAGGCCCATGCCCTATCGTTGCCTCAGAATATAAGAATTTGACGTGTAGGCCCTTGCCCTGTCATTGTCTCAGAATATAAGAAATTAACGTGTAGGCCCATGCCCTGTCATTGCCTCAGAATATAAGAAATTGACATGTAGGCCCATGCCCTGTTATTACTTCAGAATATAAGAAATTGACGCGTAGGCCCATGCCCTGTCATTGTCTCAGAATATAAGAAATTAACGTGTAGACCCATGCCCTGTCATTGTCTCAGAATATAAGAAATTAACGTGTAGACCCATGCCCTGTCATTGTCTCAGAATATAAGAAATTAACGTGTAGACCCATGCCCTGTCATTGTCTCAGAATATAAGAAATTGACGTGTAGGCCCATGCCCCGTCATTGTCTCGGAATATAAGAAATTGATGTATAGGCCATGCCCTGTCATTGCCTCAGAATATAAGAAATTGACGTGTAGGCCCATGCCCTATCGTTGCCTCAGAATATAAGAATTTGACGTGTAGGGCCTTGCCCTTTCATTGTCTCAGAATATAAGAAATTAACGTGTAGGCCCATGCCCTGTCATTACCTCAGAATATAAGAAATTGACGTGTAGGCCCATGCCCCGTCATTGTCTCAGAATATAAGATATTAACGTGTAGACCCATGCCCTGTCATTGCCTCAGAAGATAAGAAATTGACGTGTAGGCCCATGCCCTGTCATTGTCTCAGAATATAAGAAATTGACGTGTAGGCCCATGCCCCGTCATTGTCTTGGAATATAAGAAATTGACGTGTGGGCCATGCCCTGTTATTGCCTCAGAATATAAGAAATTGACGTGTAGGCCCATGCCCTATTGTTGCCTCAGAATATAAGAATTTGACGTGTAGGGCCTTGCCCTTTCATTGTCTCAGAATATAAGAAATTAATGTGTAGGCCCATGCCCTGTCATTACCTCAGAATATAAGAAATTGACGTGTAGGCCCATGCCCTGTCATTGTCTCAGAATATAAAAAAATTGACATGTAGGCCCATGCCCCGTCATTGTCTCAGAATATAAGAAATCAACGTGTAGGCCCATGCCCTGTCATTGCCTCAGAATATAAGAAATTGACGTGTAGACCTTTGCCCTGTCATTGTCTCAGAATATAAGAAATCGTTTAGGCCCATGCCCCGTCATTGTCTCAGAATATAAGAAATCAACGTGTAGAGCCATGCCCTGTCATTGTCTCAGAATATAAGAAATTAACATGTAGGCCCATGCCCTGTCATTGCCTCAGAATATAAGAAATCAACGTGTAGACCCATGCCCTGTCATTGTCTCAGAATATAAGAAATTGACGTGTAGACCCTTGCCCTGTCATTGTCTCAGAATATAAGAAATCAATGTGTAGGCCCATGCCCCGTCATTGTCTCAGAATATAAGAAATCAACGTGTAGACCCATGCCCTGTCATTGTATCAGAATATAAGAAATCAACGTGTAGACCCATGCCCTGTCATTGTATCAGAATATAAGAAATCAACGTGTTAAGTATAACTTGCGAAGTACTCGAAGCATGGGTGAAATTACACAAATCGTCGTGCCAGAGAGTCTAGTACCACAAGTTCTAGACATTGTACATTGTAAATTTGGTTCTCCTCATTTAGGTGTGGACAAGACGTATGAAAACGTCAGGTCAAAGTTCTTTTGGAAAAATATGTTTTCCGCAGTGGAGGCCTTTGTAAAGAGTTGCGCTGTTTGCAATGCGAATAAGCCGGCGACGACGGTGTCGTGTCGTTTGGGTTCATATCCCGTACCACATAGGCCGTTTCAGAGAGTGCATATGGATATTCTGGGTAACTTCTCAGAGTCCGCTTATGGTTATAGACATTTATTAGTAGTTGTTGACGAGTTAACTCGTTTTGTCGAGATTTTCCCACTGAAGTACAAGTCAGCTGAGGAACTAGTTAACTCGTTTTGTCGAGATTTTCCCACTGAAGTACAAGTCAGCTGAGGAAGTTGCTATAGCGTTCTTTAAGGGGATAATTTGTAGATATGGTGTTCCTGAATGTCTGATCACAGACAATGGTAGGGAGTTTATTAATAAGACTTTAGAGGGTCTTGCCAATTTATTGGGGATAAAGAAAGTATCTATAATCCCGTATAGACCTGAAGCGAATGGGTTATGTGAGAGGGCGAATCGGAAAGTAATCGAAGCTTTACGCATGACAGTGGGTGGTTCCGATACATATTGGGACAGATCTTTGGATGAAGTGCGATATAGTATCAATACTATGACGAATGACAATTAAGATATCTCCAGCAGAAGCTTTGTATGGGTACAAGTTGAAAGGACCTTTTGATTTGTTACCAGACCGAGTTCAGGGTGATGTTACGGTCACTTCGTTGATAAATACAGCGAGAGAAAGATTTGCACGTATCAGTAAAGAACTTGAACTTAGTTCGCGCGCAATGGTAGAGAAAAGTAACACGAAATCGAATTATAAATTAAGTCCGAAGTTCCACGGACCTTTTGAGATTGTAGAGATCAAAAGAGGGAATAGATTTGTAGTAAAAGATGTAAATACCGGTGTGACGAAATTAACTCATATTTCAAAGTTAAAGAAAGTTGGGATGTAATGGAACGTTTGTGTATAATTAGAGGGATAAATGGGTTGATATTTATATATATTGTATATAGTACTTATTTTTTTTTGTTGTTTCTTTTTTTTTGTCTCGTGTTTGTTTCAAGTGAAGTAGGAAATAGGAGAAGTAAAAGAGCAACACCTTTAGTTCTTTTAGGTGTTGCCGTGATTGCTGCGATTGGAGCGATGTCCATTGGGAGTTTAGTCAAAGTAGCAGAAGTTCAAAAAGACTTAATAGCTCAAGGGAAACAGTTAAATCAGTTGCAAGAAAGTAATAAGAAATTGAGTAATAGTTTTGAAACAATGAGACGTTCTTTGAATGATTTGTCAGTTTCAGTGGAAGGTTTGAAAGATCATCTTGGTGTGACAATTGCATTCCTTATGATCCAACATACCGTTCTTAATGTTGAGAAAGAAACTGATTCTCTAAGGACAGAAGTGCAAATGCAAGTTAAAGCAATTATTGCTGCAGCAGATGGTCGTGTGTATGGTGATATATTACCTTTGGGATACTTAGAAAATGTTCTAAGGAATTCCGCTTATCTACATGGAGCGAAAGTATTGTTCACGGGAGGAGATTTGTATTTATATTATAATGTTTTGAGGGTGAGATTGTCTGATCGGGGATTGATAGTATACGTTCCTGTCAGTACGATGAAGCCTTTTGTTAGTTTTGTTATTAGACCTTTTCCGAGTGCTTTTGGAGACTTAGTAGTGATATGGAAGGGTTTAGAGATCATGTTCATTTTGGGAGATCAATATCAGGGTTTGGGAGTTGATTATAAGACAGGTTGTACCTTGGTTAGGGAGAAGTATGTGTGTGACAGTAATGTTTTCCAGTTGCAAGTTGTATCTGTGGGTGGTTGTGAATTGTCTTTAGTTCATAGACAGACTCCGACTGAATGTGACTTTATACAGTTTCCACGTGAATACCACATGATCACCACCAGTACTCTTACTGCCCTGTATTGCAAAGAGTGCTCCATCACGACGATGTGCCAGAATAACCAGACGACGACGTTCGTTCTTCGAGGGTCCAAGCTGTTCGACCCGTCCTGCAGAATCCTGTCTACGGACTTTCTCGTACTTAGCCGTGCTGTGTTCAACAGTTCCGAGGAGATATTCATGCGTCATATGCATAACAATCACGATATAATTCCAGCGCCTTCGACAGAGATACCGGTGACTGTCCCGCTGATGGAAGAGATCGAGGATACGTTCATGGTCGAGTACCGTGAATATTTGTTGCCAGCCGTCTTAATAATTTTAGTGGCTATTTTTTTTATAGTTCTTATTATGGGAGTAGTAAAGCTCATTTGTGCTTATAAGACTTCACGCAAGTGCTCTAAGACAATACCCCCAGTAGATGTGCAAGTACGTCATGAGGGCAGTACCTAATGCTGTAGTTCAGTAGACATTGCTAATGGAGCATAAGCCCTATCTGTTATGTTTTATACATATGCTTTTGTTTTAGTTTGCCGTTAAGGAGAGCGAGACGCTCTTATGGGGTGGCCGAGCACTATTTCAGAAAATATGGCCGATTTAACATTGGAAGGTACAGAGTGTGATGGAAGAATTTTTGATTGTGAGATGGTACTGTCGTGAGCTCGTCACTTGCAGAATCGTTGCATTCAGCAAATAGTTGATCATCTCAGCAGTTAATGTGATGAACACGCGATATTGGCCGAGTCATATGACCAAGTTGCTATGCGCGTACATGAGTTCGTGTGTTACAGAATCTCGATTTTGTGTCTAATTCTGCCCAAAAATTAGTTCGGTCGTTCATTAGCAGAACTAGAGCGAGATCTTGAAGACATTATCTTTGAGTGTGGCAAGCTCTTAGAATTGGCAGAATAAGGTACAGTCCAGACTCTTTGTTTTTCTATGTGAATTGTGGACTTATGGTCTTTTACCATATTTCAAGACATTTTTGAACTTGTGTGGGAAGTGGATGTAGCATTTTACCATTTCAATATTCTATTTTATTGTGTTCTATATTTTACCAGTATGCTATTTACTCATGCATTTTAGACTTTTTATTATTGTGTTTTGCACTTGTATATTTTTGGGAGTATTATTTTGTGCTTATTTTTTTCGACAGATGTCATGGTTGTGGTGATGACTTTGTGGGCAATAACATGATGTTATCATGTTGGTGTGATCATAGAGAAAGACAGATGCAAACCTTTGCAATGTCTAGTATTTTATGTGGGAGACTTGAGACTAGACTTTACAAAGTCTATAATGGAATATGTGAGAATTTTTGAATTTGCAGGCTATTAGCCATAATCAGATTTTTTGTTGGACTGAGACTAAATCTTGAGTTAGATGTTTTCTTACTTGACAATTTAATTTATGATGCATTTTAATCTTTGCTTTGTTTATTCATTGCTTGTTGGGTTGCTATAAATAATAAATCTATTTTTGTAGGAAAGATTGAGTTTTCCTTGTATGACCCATTTCATTTCTTAATGTGGAATGAAAGAGAGAGAGAGAGGAAAAAAGTAAGGGCTGAATTCCCCATCGCCTTCTGAAGATAGACCAATCGGTACGTTACGTAATATTCCTACCCGGAATATTCTTATCTGTTTCCAAACAGTTGTAACATATATATAATATATATATATATATATATATATATATATATATATGTGTGTGTGTGTGTGTGTGTGTGTGTGTATATATGTATATATATATATATGCATATATATATATATATATATATATATATATATATATATATATATGTATATGTATATATTGTATATGTGTATATATATGTATATATATGTGTATATATATATATATATATATATATATATATATATATATATATATATATATATATATATATATATATATGATTATTATCACTTGTACGTGATTCATTTATCACACGTTACCACAGGTGAAAAATAAGAGACGGGGTGGTGATTCATTTATCACACGTTACCACAGGTGAAAAATAAGAGAC
>NC_089768.1:6035000-6057500 GCF_040412425.1 Macrobrachium rosenbergii | reverse complement strand
TATATGCACGCACACAGACACAGACACACACACACACGTGTATATATAATATATATATATATATATATATATATATATATATATATATATATATATATATATATATATATATATGATAGGAAAGGGGGTTTGGGAGGGTGACATATATATATATATATATATATATATATATATATATATATATATATATATATATATATATATATATATATATATATATATATATATATATATAAAAGGAGTTATTATCTAATCCATAGTTTTCGAGGTTGCTGAAGTGACACTCCTGATGCCCTTAAGTGCAAGTTCAGTCCTGGGAAGGGGGCAAGAAGGTGGTGACATGCAAAAATAACGAAAACTTCAGATATTAGTGTCTAATCCATAGTTTTGAGGTCACCAAGATAAATGGTGAAACTCCCGATGTCCTTCAAGTCCAAGTTCAGCCCCGATAGGAATAGGGGGTGAGATGTACTGAAATATAAAATGTCAAAAATGGTAGGCAATGTAACTGAAGCAAATGAGAGAGAGAGAGAGAGAGAGAGAGAGAGAGAGAGAGAGAGAGAGAGAGAGAGAGAGAGAGAGAGTGAGTGAGTGAGAGAGTGAGTTTATCAGCTGTCATCTGGAAAAGTTAAGTATACCTTAGTTTAACCAGACCACTGAGTTGATTAACAGCTCTCCTAGGGCTTGTCCAATGGATTAGATTTATTTTACATGGAATGAGAGCAGTTCCTTGTTTGGCGAGTGGGTTCTGTTCTCAGCTAGCACTCTGCTGGCCGTGAGTTCGAATCTCTGACTGGCCAATGAAATTTATTTCTGGTGATAGAAATTCATTTCTCGCTATAATGTGGTTTGTATTCCACAATAAGCTGTAGGTCCCATTGCTAGGTAACCAGTTGGTTCTTAGCCATGTAAAATAAATCTAATCCATTGGACAAGCCCTAGGAGAGCTGTTAATCAACTCAGTGGTCTGGTTAAACTAAGGTATACTTAACTTTTCCAGATGACAGCTGATAAACTCTCTCTCTCTCTCTCTCTCTCTCTCTCTCTCTCTCTCTCTCTCTCTCTCTCTCATTTGCTTCAGTTACATTGCCTACCATTTTTGACATTTTATATTTCAGTACATCGCACCCCCTATTCCTATCGGGGCTGAACTTGGACTTGAAGGACATCGGGAGTTTCACCATTTATCTTGGTGACCTCAAAAACTATGGATTAGACACTAATATCTGAAGTTTTCGTTATTTTTTGCATGTCACCACCTTCTTGCCCCTTCCCAGGACTGAACTTGCACTTAAGGGCATCAGGAGTGTCACTTCTCAGCAACCTTGAAAACTATGGATTAGATAATTACTCCTTTTTTTTATATATATATATATATGTCACCCACCTCCCAAACTCCCCCCCCTTTCCTATCAGGCCTGAACTTCGACTTGAAGAGCATTGGGAGTGTCACTATTCATCTCAGTGACATCGAAAACTATGGATGAGACACTAATATCTGACTTTTTTTTATTATTTTTACATTCCACCCCCTTCCCACCTCTTCTCACCTTCTTCTAAGGGACCTTGAAAACTATGGATTAGACACTAATATCTGGCGTTTCGGTTATTTTTACGTCACCACCTTCCCACCCCCTTCTTACCCCCTTCCTATCAGGGCTGAACTTGGACTTGAGGGGCATCGGGAATGTCACTATTGATCTCAGCGACCTGGTAAACTATGGATGAGACGCTAATATCTGTTTCGGTTATTTTTATACCACTCCCTTCCCATCCCCCCTCCATCGGGGCTGAACTTGGACTTAAAGAGCATCAGGAGTATCACTATTCATCTCAGCGACCTCGAAAACCATGGATTAGACACTTATATCTGTCATTTTCTGTAATTTTTACACTTTACCACCTTCCCACACCCTACCCCCCTTTGATGCCAGAGATGTCTTAACCCCACAGTGTTCTTTCCCAGATGGTAAGTCATATGTATACCAAGTTTGGTTGAAATTGCTCAATGAGTTTCAGAGTGTATGTGGAACACACACATAGATACATCCATTATTATGTATATAGATATATAAATTTTTTTAACATTTAGCTGTCTCTTTAAGTGGGGCTTGGCTCCCTGGAAAAAACAAGCAGTTGACCATTAACACGTTCAAGCTTTTATGGAGAATCGTAAGTGAACCATGTTGCAGAAATTGTGACACGATTAACCACCTAACATGCATGTGCACTGACAGATACGTACAAGAAACACTTCGAAACCTTCAGCAGACAGTGGTATGCACTGCTGTCTTAATGACTCGCTTTGTATATGTTAAGACGTTCTGTTCCCTTCTTACTCACTAGAAATTCACCGTAGTGGGGTAGTGCTGCCTGCGCACCTCATGCAGTACACTGTAGACATTACCGAAGGTTCTTTGCAGCGTCCCTTCGGCCCCTAGCTGCAGCCCCTTTCATGCCTTTTACAGCACCTCTCTTCACATTTCCCTCCTTCCATATTACTTTCCACCCTTTCCTAACAATTGATTCATAGTGCAACTGCGAAGTTTTCCCCCTGTTACACCTTTCAAACGTTTTTACTCTCCATATCCGTTTCAGTATTGAATGACCTCAAAGGTCCCAGCGCTTGGTCTTTGGCCTAGTTAGTTAGTTATAAATGGTTTGGCCTAAATTTTATATTCTATTCTGTTCTACTCATGAGAATTTGGATTTGTCGCTTTCTGTGGGCATTTCATAATATTTAAAATCTTAATCTTCATTCTTATGATTTCATGGTCCCACATAGCCCAGTTATTTAAAATGGAAAAAATGTGTATTCATACCTAGCCAATTATACCCATATGCTTCAACGAACTTGCAGTTCGCGTTAATTCCGTGTTATGGGTATTGTAAGTAGTGATACCATATTAAAGTTTTATAAAATTTTCATTTCAATATTTCACATCGTTTTAGATTAAATAGGCTGATTCCTGTCGGCTGTTGTTCTTGTCAGTTTGCGATGTTCGTCTTCACTGGTCTACCTTAGGATAGGAATACGACAGGTTGTCACAGCAGTAAGAATAGGTTTGACCATATCATTCCTTTTTCAGTACAGGTTTATCGTTCTTGTTTCAGTTAGGTTTAATTGGTCTTGGTCGTTTTCGTAAAATGGGTCCAGTTAGTTTCTACTGACATTACGAGGTGTTTGCTCGTCATTCATTTGAGTGGTGGTCCGTGATGTCTAACTCTTCGACTTGGTATTCCAGTTCTTTCGGTGTAGCGTTTCATACGTAGATTTATTTATTTGTTAACTCACGTGTGGATTTATTCCAATATCTTCCTCTCGGATTCGCTGCTGTTCTCTTGTATAGTTTTACTTTTGGGTGGAAGATATGAAAAGCATTACAGGAAATTTCAATTTCTTTTCGTTGTTCCCTTGCTGTCACGTGCTGTTTCCTTACTTTCCTCCTTAGAGCGTCCAACCACATGGGAAAGATATTGTATAAGTCAGGCTAATCGCTTGTCCACCTAACAGTCTTTCGAGGAGAATGTGGGCATTTGTCCTATTAAGACTGCTCACTACGATAGACCTTGGGTTTAAAGTATTGCCAGAATCTGTTTTACTGTGTTGTTTTTGCATTTTGTAAACAGTCAATATTCAGAGGAGAGCCAGCCCTAGGATTTGAGAGAGGTAGGTCAGTCAAAGACCGAAACAACCCCGTTTGGAGCTTCTAATGTGGTGAAAACCCAAGCTTACTCTGCTTTACAGTCCTTGTTATCGGGAGCTAGGTCCTACTTGCTTTTTTCTTTTTTTCGTTTCAAGGAGAGCCCAGCCACTGAGTCTCCAGTTCAGAACGCAGACACAGGCAAAGCTCGAAGCTTCACATTTCTATTGGAAGAGAATCCATGGCTTTGAAGAACATCTGAATTGTATTTTTTATTCACTAATTAAATTTGTACCATCTTCTTACTATTTGTATCAAACAATGTTCCACCCACATTTTACGTCGCGTTATATTTAACTTAGGTTGCCTATTAGGGAAGCAAAAAAATCTAATTTTTTGATGTGCATTTTGATTAAGTTAGCTATGAAACTTTTGCTACTCTCGAAGATACAAAGATCTAAACAGAGATATCACAAGACTTTGTTGTCCAATTATTTCCCCCAGATTTTAAAAACATTGTTGTGAATATTATTTAACGTAAAATTCATCACTCGGTAACCTCTTATTTACGTTCCAACATAAGAAAATCTTCCCGCATTGCAGACATGACTATGAAGTGCCCACGCAAGAAATCGAATACCTCCTATTGTGTCCATGTAAATTTTTCCATGCAGCGGGAGCCTCGATTGAATATATCTGGGTATGCACAGGCTCTTACACTCAAAATCTATTGTCCACAATGAGGTCGTCCATTCCATAGTCGCATATTGGCTTAAAGTGCAGAATCATACTGCTCTCATTACTTTAATATTATAGATTTTTTCTCGGACAACAATAGAGGTTTGTGTGTTAATAGCTATTTTCAGCTAATAATTTTTATTGTTTGTGTTTATTGAACATCCAGTGATAAAGACGACAATCCGCTTCAGCACCAGAATAATGCATTTCCATGAAATATATTTGTTCACATTCAGATCAAAGAAATGTTACTAAGCAAATTTTATTCATTCATTTTCTTTTGCTTTGCTACACAGTGATTAGCTTAAATATAAATAAACCGTACGTAATTCGAAAGGTAATTTATTGTAGTTGTGAATGGTGCAAAATGAGATGTATATCTATCACGCAGTTTTGAACTAATATATTTTTGCAGTAAACAAAAGCTTTTGTTAGTGGTTAACTTCAGGTAGTCGTTGTGACTTTTGATTTTTATTGTTTTTCTTTTTGACCATACTGTGATAAAGCTAATATATTTAGTTTTAAAATGAACTACCAACAATGTCTTACTCCTAAAAATAGCACAGACCGATCAAAGAAAAAAAACTGTTTAGCAAGACCAAGATCAGGGAAAATTGTGGTTACAGCTGATTTTATTTGACGGAGTTGAATTTAATTTAGGATAGAAAGCATAATATATTAAAAAAATATGTAAATTTTTTACGGTTTTAAATTTAACTATGACATTATGATTTTCATATTTATCCTGAAAATCCTTGCACATTAGAGTCTAAGTAAACAGGGTGCTTTAATCACTGAAACAAGCGAAATATTCTACCTGTTGAGTGTTACCGAACCTTTCAGTATTTGTGCACCAACGATAGGTTGTTACACTCTGCTCTGTTGTTTAATTGTAGGAATTATATCTTTGTAAATTTGTTTAAATAAAGCATGCATACGCAAGTTGCTTAGTATTGTATATTTACTGGTGAGTAGCAGTATTCCTAAGAAAAAAAATGGTGAAGGAATTTTGCTTGTGAATTTTGTGAACAAAGTGAAGTTCTCTCATGGATGTTTAGTAGAGAAATCGACTGGTTTGGGTAATGTAATGAAATGAAATACGATCGTAAAGTAGATGTTCGTATGAATTTAATAAGCATATGGATATGTTGAGAATGACTAATGTTAGATCTTACTTGCCTACTTTCAAAATCCCACTGAATACTTGGATGGTTTGTTCCCCTGTTATAGAAGTTTGTTCTAACTTTTGGATTCCTTTGCTTACCCATTTATTTGTGCTTGCCGTTTTATATTATCCAATAAATTTATAGAAATAACGTTTCCCGGTCAATTTAGATCCAGTATGATGATTTTAATTTTAATGATATTTAAACTGACGTAGGGTAGTCATATTAACTTGAAACTGGTTTCCTTTTTATGAAGAAACAGAAATTATTGCTTAGAATTAGCTGGCCACCATCGCTTGTCTTATTTTGCAGATCACGAGCAAAGTGACACCACCTCAAGCGCTCTGTTGCAAGTTAGTTCACAGAATTATGTTACGAAACCCACCAGCAATACAAATGCTTATCGTCGTTAGATATCTGCTGTTCGATAATGTCTTGCCAAACTCGGTTCTCCTGTTTCTCGATATGTGCGTGGGCCACGGCGCTAACAATAATTCGTTGGAGAGGCCAGTAAGCATTTGGAATGTCACACTACAGCAATTAGTCTCGATACGTGTCGCATCTGATTGCGTCACTTCATTAGCATTTCCGCGACACATCACCTTAATTCTTCCTGCACTTTTAGTTTTTTTATATTATAGTATTAAGTAAAGGTTAGATTTCATTAACTATATTTAAAAGAATACAGTATTTTATTTGTTTTTGTGAAATATAAAGTAACTTTTAAACATGCATTTGCGTACGATGCTTCGTTTATATTCTTCGTATTATGCTGCATGGTTTTGAAAATATCTCCTTTCTTCTAATTATTTTGTGTGAAAAATCCACCTTTCGCAGTAGTATTATTTGAAACTCTTCTTTCTCATTTTCTAGATGTGGTCTCTAAAATTTTGGAGAGGAAGATTTCCTCATAATTCTGGCGGAGTAAAGAGAAATGGAATCAGTTCGGGTATAAAAAAAAAATGTTTCTAGCAACCATTTTAACGAGCATGAACATTGTGAAGCTTGGGACTGCAAGGGAAGTGAATATAAATATGACAAAAACGTGATTTACAAGAAATTCAGTGTTGTTTTGGTGGTCTGTTATTTTCCTTTTCAAGTCGTTTTCTGTGAAATACCGTCGCCAATCGAAGATTGTACATCAGGCTGGCAATGTCGGTTGCCATAGAAACCAGGATGATGTGACGTCACCGGTCGTCATTTTATTCGACACGCGACACCTTTTGTTTATATTTCGTCAAACGATGCCGGATGTGATGACTTTGGTGATGAAGAGTAAACAGCAACTGGAGGTCATTGTTCTTCATTAATGAACTAGGTATAAGGTTTCTTTCCCTTTTTCCTTACAAAGAGAGTTGTATTGTTTATTGATTTTTTTTCTCTCTCTCCATGTACATTGTTTTTAACCCCATTATTTAAGTGAACCAGAAATGTGGAATTTTGGTTGAGTAATTTCTTCATTTGAATGAGTAGTGGCCCTTAATAACCAACTTATTTAAAAAATGTTCCCATTGGTTTCGGGAATTGAATTTTTCTCTCAATTTGACATTGCAGATGAACTGACACAAAACACATGGGGTCCCATCGTAGCCTTGTGACTAATATCTTCAAATTAAGGGGGTTTCTGTGTGTTACATTGTAGGTTCCTGTTGGGTTCGAGTTCGACATCCAATTGTTAGGCTGTGAATTGATTCCAAGTATGAAATTCGTTCAAGACGTTAAATAAATAAATTTCTCTCAGATAATGCATATACTTGTATATATATATATATATATATATATATATATATATATATATATATATATATACATACATATATATATATATATATATATATATATATATATATATATATATATATATATATAGAAATCATCAGCACACAATCACGTGTGGAACAGAAATAAATTTCTGACTCACGTCGGGATCGAACCCTTGCTTTCCACCTGAGAGACCTGGGTTCGATCCCGACGTGAGTCAGAAATTTATATATATATATATATATATATATATATATATATATATATATATATATATATATATATATATATATAATTTCTTTTTATATTTGCCCTCATACAGAATTGGTTGTCATTGAATGAAGAGCGAAGATTCCGGACAAATGCATTGCCTATGATGGAAATAAATTATTTTAATATCTTCTTCAAAGAATTTCATACGTGGAATCCATTCGCAACCTAACAATTGGATGTCAGACTCAGTCCAACATAAACCTGCAATCTAACACACGGCAATTCCCTTAATTTGCAGATATTAGTCGCAAGGCTACGATCTCACCTTTCTGCTTTGTGTCGCGCCATGTATAAAACGAGTACATTATATATGGTGAGTTCATCCACAATGTAAAACTGAAAGAAAAATACAATTCCCCCAAACATGTGAGAACATTTTTTAGATAAATTGGTTATTAAAAGCCACCATTCATTTAAAAGAGGAAATTACTAAAACAAAACTTCACATTTTTGGTTCACTTAAAAATTGGGGTTATAAAGAATATACATGGATAGAGAAAAATTGGTTACTATAAACACACAAGTCTGTATTCGAGTATAAAGAAAGAATCAAGTTACAGATCAGCCTCAAATACCCAGATCATTCAATTCGACTATAGTCAGGGTAGTTGCGTCCAGGTGCCTCTAGTAACTGGCTTCAGGTTGGTGTTGACAACCACTCGTGAGGTTGCTCGTGCAACGGTTCTATATATATATATATATATATATATTAATTTATATTATACACATATACATGTCACACTGAATCGGCCCTGTGTAATGTATACACACACACACACACACACACACACATATATATATATATATATATATATATATATATATATATATATATATATATATATATATATATATATATATATATATATATAATGTGTGCTTGTCTGTGTGTGTGTTTGTGTATGTGTATTAACTTGTGCATGAGCAACCTCATGAGTGGTTGCCAACGCCATCCTGAAGCCAGTGACTTTAAGCGCCTAGACACAACTGCCTAACTATAGTTGAATTGAACGATTTTAGTGTTTGAAGTTTATATTAAACAATTCTTTTTTGTACTTGAATATAGACTTGTAATAACTAGTAGAATGTCAAGTAACATGTTAACAAAGTAGCTGTTTGACCAAAACTTTTTAAGATAACTTGGGCTTCTCCAAGTGGCAGTCACAGAAACCAAAAAATCATATAACTTTGAAAAAGATAGAGAGAGTAGAAAGGAATTTTTGGCGTGTGGAGGAGCTGATGTCGGCAGTGATAACTTATTTGGCCTTACCACACTAAACTGAAATTAGAAGCACCTAACAAAAAGCGTCTAGGTTAGATACAAAACAACTTCGTGAAGATGAGCATCAAGAGGATTTTTCAGCTGAGAAAAGAAATAAATTTGCATTTCGAGAAACTATATCTAGGAGTGTGCAGCAAATCAATGAGGCCTGGATTACCGTTAAGAAAGTATATCATCTTGCTTAAAATAATTACTGGGAAATGGGGCGACAAGACCGTTGATATCAGATAAGACCTAGGATGATATGAAGAAAGACAAGAGCAAAAGGCACTTGCTGACCCGTATGACAGAGGAGATGGAGAACGAAAAGCATTACGGGATTAGTACTCAACTGTAGATAGTGATGCTAAACAAAAATCAAGAAGAGGTAAAAGAGAATATTAGGACAGACGACCGGACGATTTCGACAAATACAAGAAATCAGGAGGTGGTATTTTTGCAAGGACAGCACACAGCATATTCATGGGTGAAAAGAAGAGGAAAATACCACTAAATGAAGGTTGAATGGGCCCTTATTAACATCAAGAAAAAGGGAGAAAACGAAAGCTGAAAATGATTAGGGTCATGAATACTTAATAGATACGAGTAAAATTTTGGTTGAATATACTAGATGCAGGCAGATTTGAATGTGATTACGTGGATGATTTCACGGTTTTTGAAGTAGAATCAATAATAAAGATATTTGAGGGATGGAAAACTCCAGGTTATGGTGGAATAACTGCATATATGTTTTAAATTTTAACTATAAATGACACCTCCTACTAACTAGAGAGTTTTGAAGAATATAAAACGAGGAAACAAAGCGTGATGATTGGGAATTGAAAATCGTTGCTGAGATACCAAAGAAAGGTGTCGTGACTGATTATGGTAACCCTAATACCATTGCACTATCGTCACCTGTGATGAAAACTTCAGAATGCTTTTTATCAATAGGCGGGAAAAAAATTAATAAAAGGCTTGGAGATGAACAGGCTGGTTTTAGGAAAGGCAGCGGTTGCACAGATCAAAAGTTTTGTGTTAAGGCACTTTGTCCAGCAGTTTATTGACCTTAAAGATTCCATTCTGATTTTTTTTTTTATTGTGAGAGCTCATTTGACAGCGTCCACAGACCGTTGTTATGGAAGACCTTTTATCACTACGGCATTTCAGTTAGATTTGCTTATCAAATTGAAATTAACCCTGAACGAGGTAAATGTAAAGTTAAGGTTGATGGGCCATGTGAATTCAATTTGTTGTAAATGGTGGCGATGACAAGAGGATGTTATTTTGCCTTAGCTGTTTGTCCTCCTCACAGAAGAGATAATTAAAAAAGTGGTCGGAAATGGAGGTGAAGCTTTAGAAAGGAGGAACGATAGAAACATGATAAACTTAGAATATGGGGATGCCGCGATTCTAATAAGCAAAATGCCACAAGATTTACAAAGCATTCTCAAGCGGATGCGTCATATATCTATGGGGACGGAGCTGAAATGAATCTAAGAAAAACAATAAGGACAGTATGCACAAAGAGACGAAATAAAAATAAATGGAGAAAGTATTAGTGAGGTTAAATCTTCATTGTGTTAAGGGAAATGATATTCATTGCAGGTTCTCTAGAGTCGGAAATTAGTGGGAGACAAAACTAGGCAAATGGTAAGACTTATATTTTATTCTAGTATGGTCTATGTTGCTCAACAGGTATGTATCGTGATATGACAGTGAAAATGTATTTAAAAGATTGTGTCGATTTGGGAAAAAAAAGCCTGTAGAAGACTTAGCTTAGGGTTCAAGTTGTCATTTTTAGATGTGATAAAGATGAAGGGGAGATGGAAATGAGTTTTGTTATCTCCTCACTGCATCATCAGGAGAAATGTACGTGGAAGGGTCGGCTGGGGTCCTGTATATAGCAGAAGACATAGACTTTTTGCGATAGTAAGTGGAAGGGAAGTGAGGGCAAAAGAAGTAGAAATTGAAATATTGAGACGACAGGAATGAAAAGGAAAACTGAAGATTCCTGGACTGTTATTGCATGACAAAAGAGCATAGCCTGGTTAGGTCCATAAGAAGCTGAATAAGATAGTTAAGAATAAAGCGAAGTAGAAAAAGTTAAGAATAAAGCGAAGTAGAAAAAGGGGGGAGGGTAATGAGGATATGGGGGTGAATTTGAACAAATGTCGTTACAACGAGTATTTTTGAAACATTGTTTGGTATATTTGCCATTTAATTCTTTATATCGTGATAAAAAGGGGATGAAACTAACAAAACTTTTAATGTTATTCCAACATGGTAGGGATTTTGTCAAATCAACCTTTCTTGTGAATGAGATTCTTGACTAAACTAGAGGTAATTGCACGAGACATACTGCAATCCGCCGCTTTGTCTAAAAGTAGCAGAAGTGAGAGAAGGGAATATTACTGATATTAACAAGTACTTTCTCAGAGTCAGTTAGCTTAGCAGGAGGTCACCCTACAGTTTATTCTGTTTATCGCAAAGTATTTTGATACAGTCACAAACCAATTTACAACACGGAATGTTTCAGAAGTTATGCATGCGTGTTTGCATGCCGTTCTGTTTCGAGTCGCCACTTGGGAATGTCAGAAATTCCATACTTGGCGAGTTTAGTTCGAGCAAGCGTGTTCCCTCTGTAAACACTCGTTCGGTCTGTGTCAGCTACTCAAAATAGTCTCTCTCTCTCTCTCTCTCTCTCTCTCTCTCTCTCTCTCTCTCTCTCTCTCTCTCTCTCTAATAATGGCAAAATTGAACAGTATTTCGTGTACATTTACAATTTTAAGCCCGCTACGTAGCAGTTGATAGAGACCTCATTATGTGCGGGAATGATTACTTGCCAAATCAATAACACGGGAAATGCTGTCGATTAGATAGCTAAAGAATATTTGGGTTAGATATTAGTTATTTGACTACTTACAGGTTCAAGTTTTTTTTTTTTCTTGACGTGAAGCTTAATTTATAAAGTGGAAGGGCAATTGAAGCCATATTGTATTTAAATTCCCCAGTCATAAATGTTATTTTATATACTTGTATGCCAAGTCTGTTAAGGCATACATTGAGAAATATACTATTAACATTTCTTTTCCTATACTTCAAAAATCGAAAATGGAAAACAACTATTATTCGACTGCGCCATAAAGGACGACTGACCAGCAGGTCCTTTGACCTAACAGCGATCAAAGAGCTCCGAAACAAAGAGTGAGGCGACGAACGGATCTAATTCTAGAATGATCAAAACATTCTGCCTATATATATATGTGTGTGTGTTGTTACGGGCTTAGCGGGGGGCCGGGGTGGCCGGGTAGTGTGTACTGGGCCTTGAAGTAATAATTTATCCTTAATAGAAAACCCCTCTGTAGCCCATAAACTACAATAACGCAAACATAACAAAGAAATGGAAGGTCGTCAAGTGAAAATGGGTTTCTTAACAGTAATTTATTATTTACAACCACGACATGGAAGAAATTACCGAGGACACCTTCATCTAAATTAACACTGGGAACGTAAGGATTTGTTGTATCTATGATATTGGTTTGTGCCACAGTTAATAAACCGTGCATTTTCATGGTCGTGGAGGAGAACAGTATTTTGGTGTGTTTGCCATTGCTCCGGCATGCAAGTTCACTTTAGTTTCTTGAATTAATCGAGAGGGATTATCGTTTGATGTCCCTGCGCTCTCCCATGGTTGAGACATTAATGCTCTTGCAGTCGCCTCTCCCAGATCGGATGCATAATCTGTCCATTTGTAGGCGGACAGGTATCCTCTATGACATAAATACGACCTTTGTAATATGCACTGACAAAGCTTCATGATACTTTACTAGATGCCATACTGTCCAGTCGGTATGTGTCCTTTGTAAAATACATTTCCCAGTCATTTTCCGATATTGCCTTATCTAATGTTGCGTTATAAAACGTTCCGAAAGATGCGTGAAAAATAGGATCAACCGCCCCCCCTCCAAAAATGGGGTGGGTTCCGGGAAAGAAGATAACAAACGGTACCTGAGCTTTAAGAGGTTTATGAATAGCATGCATGCGCTTGCGCTCAGTACAGCATAAGAGTTGTATTCGTATAATTACTCGTAGGCTGAACCTAACAGTAAACTGCTTTTAAGGTTGGTTAACGAACTACTTTAAAATTAGATTTGATTCTCTCCGGTGTTGATGCGCTGAACTGTCGAATTTCAGGCTTCCTGTCGTCTAATGTCATGACTGTTAATTGTTGACGGTTTGCCCGTTGTCATTCTTTTAAATTCCCGTGCGCCAAACTAAGTACTGGATAACTCCTGGCACGTAGCTTTTGGTCAAATTAAGTTGAAGTGAACAGGTTTGAAACTTACTAAACCCCGCAAGCGAATTAAATCCAAAGGTGTCATGCCTTAGTAATCCTTGAAGTAGTGAGGAGTAGCCGTCAATAATTTAGCGGCCCATAAAGTAGCTAACGAATTTTGTGCCGGGACCAAAGCTGCGAAAAGCACCGTCACTGATAAAGGGTAGTTTTCCTTTATATGGCACATTAGACCGAGACCTGTAGAAATAGCCTGGAAATAGTTAGAAGCGCGTCGTGACGTTGTGAATTGCAGTAGACATGCAAATTCGAAGGGGTAACCTTTTCAACTAATTAATCTCGGGTGCATCGGCCTTTCAAATGTTGCAGTCATGTTTTGAAAGATTTCAGATTTCAGTTTCTGCTAACATAATGGTCAACGTCGTCATTTAACTGCTTACATAATCATGCACAACGGCAGCGTACAAGATGTGAGTGATATTATTACTATGTAGTAAGAAACACAAGAATTTTATGGTTATGAATTCCTTGTTTATCAGTATATTACAGCGGTGGGGTTGTTTTTGAATTCTTGTTATTTTCCTATTTTCTTTAAGACCGTCGTCGTCGTATTGGTTACATGTGTAAACTGTTGGCACTCAAAACAATTCATAAACACTTAACCAGTAAGGCGACGACTGTCTTAAATTCTACACAAATGTATGCAAAAACACCTCATGAAAAACAAAAGTTTTGCAACATCACTTGAAATACAGTTGCCCGTTGACTATGGCTGTAACATAAATATATGAATTCAACCAAACCCTCATCACTAAAAATAATCAGAGCCTCTCTTACTTGTCAAAATGTCAGCAGCATGTTTTTACTTGAAATTACCGATGATCAATTTCATCTTTAGTCTGTATTGTGCCATATTTGTAAATAAATTAAATTGCACTTTGTCTATTGCTTTTATAATCTTCCTGACATGTTCAAAACGTGTGCAAATTAACCAAAACCAAAGCAACCTCACTAACTTTACTACTGCGTATAAATTTCTTTTAATTTTATTGAAAGTCTGCCGTAATATCGCTTGGAAAGGCTGTAGGTAAGAATTGAAGGTAAAACCTGCTATAGGTACTCTCTAGATGGAAAAATGCACATTTTACAATAAATTCGCCTTCATTGGCATGTTGTACTAAGGGCCTTTGTGAAATTCCTCCATTGAATTCTTTTGTTCATTATCTTCCTCCTCACTCATCCCCATCCTCTTGTCGGTTAATTCTCACTGAAGTAAGCTCTGCCATCTTCCAGCTCTTTGTGTAACAACGGAAGCCCTATCACGTGCTATTATCTCAGGGCTGTGCGAAGGACATTTCCAAGCCGTCTCCATCTCCATTTCATTTCCTTTTTATCAGTATCTTATCTCATATGGTGTCATTAAATTTTTTTTTTTTTGTCATTTAATTTATGTTTTTAAAACTTTGTTCTAAAATCGGTAAATCTTGTAGACAGAATTTCATGATCATACCGTGATTTATCCCTGTATAGCAATACAGATATGTTAAGCAAGGTAAATCTTTGATGTTCTGCTGATTAAAAAATCATCTGCCTATTTTAAGTCTGTGAAGTCTCTATCTTTACTACAGTCTAAACTTTGTCTTCCATCTCTGCTTACTTTTTCCTTTTAAATTGTAGAAGGCCAAACAGTATATATTAAATAATAATATTCACTGGTAGCACCCCCCTATCACAAATTCATGTGACAAGACCCAGTCTCATTTGGTCCGGGATAAGTTGTTAGCTTTACATATTTAACGAGAATGCCCTAGTGAAACAAGACCTTACAAAACATTGTTCTTTGGATATTTGCAAATGCCTCCTCATAATCAACATGTTCTACATTCCTTTCTCTGTTGTATAATATGTCTCAACATATGATAGTACAAATGCATTTTATGAAACCAGCTGGTTCTCATCTAAGCTTTGTATCTGTAGATACCATATTCGGCCAGGTGACCGTTCTTTGGTATTTTTGCCATGACTCCCAGTTCCCAAACATTCTCTCTGATCTCTTCGTGAGATTTGTTTAACTTCGCTACCTATACTTGGGTACTTAAAACATTCTGCTTCACTATTTTCATATCGTTCATGAATGTTGTCCACGTTGGATATCCAGCAGACTGATATACTGTACTTTCCTCATTTAAAAAAAAAACTCATTGATTGTCTGCTCATACTTGGATAAGATTCATGAAACTGCCAATCTATTTTACATTCTTATGTAAAAGACTATCGATGTTTATCTTCAGGAAACTGCATTGTATTAAAACTGGGTGTTTTTCGTTGCTCAGCAGACTATAGTATTGATATTGACCTGTTGTGATTCAATTTGTACCAGTTGTTATCTACTAGTCACTGCTTTCAAGGCGGACATAGCCTTTTCTGCTCCATCTTAACTCGTAATATGGCTGTGTTCGTTTTTTCTCTTGATTAATGGCTCTGTAATCTATTTGGTTTCCATGGCTGTTAGCTCTAAATATCTAAGCGTATTTATAGATGACATTTTGTTGGAAAAAAGTGTTTTAAATTACGTAATTATTTTCAACACAAAAAGGGATAAATTCCACCCCGTTTCCTCGTGCAGGCTCTCACAGGCTTTCCTTGCTCTTCCTTGTTCTGACCAGCTTTTTCATTCATGTCACCAACAACAATTCTCATATCTCCGTTATTCCAGCTGTAACAATTTGCAGTTCTATATGAAATTCAACATTTATTTATTCAGGGAGTTTAGCAGACATTAATATTCTTATCGGCCTTTTGTGATTGAAATTTTGCCCTCTGTAGTCAAATTCTGGCTACTTTCCACGTAGACATTGCCATTTATGCTCCTCCTTAGCTCCTAATGTTCATCACTGTCTCTGTGATCTACTTGGTTTCTGAGTCTGCTGTCTAAAGATTAAAATATATTTACTGATTATTTTTTTTGGGGGGGAAAGAGTACCTCAGATTTTCTAATAATTTGTAGCACAAAATAAATATGACATCAATAAATTCTTTCAAACTCTCTTTTGCAGTCTTTCCCAGGTGTTCCTTACCCATTACATCTTCCATACCTTCATTGCTCATGCTAACTACTACACTCGTATTATCAACAATTCTCATACACACACGTACACACACACACACACACACATATATATATATATATATATATATATATATATATATATATATATATATATATATATATATATATATATAATATATAATGTGTGTGTGTGTAATTCCTATGGTGACTTCTGGGCTAGACGTTTATACCCATGTCAGGAGGAGCGCTGACATGAGTATTTATGTCCCACTGTATCTTTTTCATATCTATGAGCTCTGAGCTCATTAATGAACTACTTATGCTGTAGTTAGTCCACAAGGATAAAGCAGGATATGAGGCCAGCAACTTCACTCAAAAGCCATGCACAAAGCCTCAAGGTACCACATTCTGGATCCACCCTGTCTAAAGGGAAAAGAATATTCATTAATAATACTGATTGGGGGCACCTGTATTGTTTAATGTAAAAATATTTCATACTGATCTCATTAAATCTGAAATTGGTTAGCATGGGACAGGTTTCCTATAGAGAAAACTTTTCACGTTGGCGTGTAGCTAACCATTATCTCAGATACTTTTTGCTTGACCGAGTGTCTGTCCACCGTTCATACGTTAACGATGACTAGGAATCGATTCCTACGATGAACGAGGGACTTTGGGGTTTAGGATTCATTCCTGCAAAAGGTCATCGAAGTGCAGGATGTTGCTGTATGGAAGTGATCAAAGTTATGTGTAGTATTTAGCCTCTGTTCTAACTACTATTTTGACTTTATTTCGTATCAGATTGTAGGTTAATGATGAACAAAATGAGCTTGTAAGTCACAGGATAATGATTACCATACTATCACCATAAGCAGGTATATCCATGAAATTCTTTAATGATTTGCAGTTGTTGTACCATTTGTTGCTTCTTGCCGGAATTTGTTTATTATTATTATTATTATTATTATTATTATTATTATTATTATTATTATTATTATTATTATTATTAGTTGAATTTTCATATTTTGTTATTATTTTTGACCAGGCAGGAATACTCAGGAAAACTGCTTCCAACCTTATGTGCTCTGCTGAACTAAGCTGAGAATTAAGTACTTAATGGTCATTATGACATGTATGATTTGCAACTGAATAAAAATATATTCTTGATAACATTAAGTATGGTGATTTTGTCATTATCTAAAGGGAAATATATTCCATAACCATATTTTGAGATAATTTGAAAAAATTTGAAAGATTTTCACCGAAGTAAACATTAATGGTTTTGCCTAAGTTGCACTGACGTCCCTATGAAAAATAACAACATGGTTACCTATAAAATGTGCTAATTTTCTTAATGGTAAGTTGGTGGGAAGACTAACTTCCCTAGACTGGCAAGAAAATGTTAAAAAAGGGAAAAGAAGAAAAAGAGTGGGCTAGACACCCCAGAAAGTAGAGAAAGACTTTGACAACATCACATTAGTAAAACAGAAGCTGTTACCGAGCCGAGTCAACAGAAGTTGTTTGTTGTCGGTACTTTTAATGCGCAATTTGTGTTATGTCAAGTAACACTCTTTGAAGTTCGAAGAGACAGATGGTGGAATCAGTTCTGTAAAGCAAGGGAAAGACGCCCTTCAGTTGGGGGGCCACAGGGTCGAAGGAAGAGCGACGATAACGCATTTGTCAGAAAATGTTTTTCGAATTTGTCGTGGCCAGTCTCGGAGGCTCACCAAGTAAATATATCCTAGAAACAGGCTCAGATGAGCCCAACATTTTCTGTCAACCAGCTGAACTAAAATATGTACTTTAGACAATGGAATAATTATTTAAATTACAGAATCTCGCCAAAACACCTACAGAGCAGTTTCCTGCAACGTAATGTTGTATAAAAGGGAAAATTTATATATCAGTATTACCAAGAATTGAGGGGGGCTTATGAAAATGATGCAAAGAAATGTCCGTGTCTTCGACACTTATCTTAAATTATTGTAACGTAATTCACAAACACTGTAAATCTCAGTTGATGCATTGCTAGGCGGAGTTCATGGTTTAAAAGAGAATCGAAGGGGTACATAGGATTGAATCATGGGCAAGGGCACCATAAGAAAGGTCATTAAGGAAGGAAAAGAAGAGAATGGGCGAGGAGACGAAATGTAGACAGTCAAATCAGGAACGTGGCGGGGGCCAAAAATTCCATTCATGTTAATAAAAAAGATATTTTTAAATTTATACAAAATGGATTAGGCTATGGCAAGAAATAAGGCCCAGGAGCAAGAAGGTTGGTCAGGATAGATTTTTATCATATTCTGTCGTCGACAAAAGATGCTGCAGGAAGATTGTCTATAGATCTTCGCCTGGAGATACATACTTGTGATTTGAAAGAGAAAATTTACATTTAGTGCAAGAGAAGCTGCAAGTTCAGCATTGTAAATAGAAAAGTTTGGGTTGGTTTGAAAAGGCTGATGTTTTTAAAATAGTTATACCGAATACTAGTACCAGAAAAACAGCTGAGATCTCTGTTGGATTACAATATAATCCCGTGAAGTAAATATTTTGGAGACTTACTGCATACCGTTGGAGTTATTTTTATGTTAGAGAAAGTTTGAGAGCTTACAGAAAAAAAAGCAGTCTGAAACAGGAAGCTTCGAAAAAATTCTGTAACCGATGGTTTTGAAGTCATACTTGGACGCCTCCGATATCCATATCTCGTTAGACTCTTCGTACGGTAACATCCGAAGGGTTCTTGATTGGTCCTCGTATCTGTCTGAGTAACAGGATATTTTTCTTTGTCTCAGTCACACATTTTTATATAGCCATTTAATAAATAAGTAATATTAGAAAATTTATGAAAAAGGTAACTAGTGAACCATTATAGTATCAGTAAAACTGCACATGCTTTAATTTTTGTATAGAATCTTCCTTCTAACTGCCAGCGACATGTACAGTAGATCATTCTTCTTCATGGATTTGAAGCTGTACCACTGATCCTGTGCCCCAAGTTTTATAAACAGTTCAAAAGTCTACTTTAAAAAATCCACCACCGACATCTTCGACTTCAGTTTAAAGTAATGTCTAGAGTTAGTAGATGTTTGCAGTCCTCCGTTATCTCGCCTTATATCGGTTGTAGTATGAGTTATATTGTAAATGACGGGATTGCTTATGTGTGCGTATTGTATGTGCATAGACGAGTATTTATTTTCCTGGGGGTCATACGGTACATGTATGAAATCTCACTTGATAGTTCCACATTAATTGCTTTTGAAATCTCACTTGATAGTTCCACATTAATTGCTTTTGAAATCTCACTTGATAGTTCCACATTAATTGCTTTTGAAATCTCACTTGATAGTTCCACATTAATTGCTTTTGAAATCTCACTTGATAGTTCCACATTAATTGCTTTTTATATGTCAGAATGTTGATAGTGAGCATTTGAAAAAACCTAAAGAGAAACGTTACTCTGTAAAATAATGGAATGAAAGATATATGTCTTCAAACCATAAATAAAACAGTAATGAAAATCTGCTCAGTAGGAACTTATTGGCATTTCCATATATAGCCGGTTATCCAGTGGTAGTGATGGACGTAGATGATAAGAGGTGGGAGATATCGATTACTTGTTGGGGTGGCCATATGAGGCCTCTCTCTCTCTCTCTCTCTCTCTCTCTCTCTCTCTCTCTCTCTCTCTCTCTCTCTCTCTCGTAACCCCTCCCTTCTATTTGTACCACATTCTCCCTCTCACCCCATATATGTTGTATCGATTATTATTAACGCTGGGAGGGAGTGAATGCAGTCAGAGAGAGAGAGAGAGAGAGAGAGAGAGAGAGAGAGAGAGAGAGAGAGAGAGAAATCTGTTATTACCTCCGCCAAGGATGATGCGTTCTTTCAGCTTTTCTCTGTCTTTCTGTTTGTTTGTCTGATTGTCCATCTGTTGGTCTGTTAGCAGGATTTAAGGAAAACTCTTAAAATCAACAGATTACGATGGAACTTAAGGAAAACGTTCGATTATGGCAGAAATCGTTGTAAGAGTTTTAAATGCGTCGCATATTTTCAGCGATCAAAATTCTTTATGGCTAATTTGATATTAGTATTATCATTCCCAAATTGACGATTTACAAAGGTAATGGGCCATTAATTATGCTTCCCAACTTTGACCTTTAGATGTCAAAGGTCAAGTTCAAAATTTTCCTTTGTTTTACATACTTTGTAGCCATCAAGTTCTTTTCATAATAATTAGTTACGCTGATTATTCCTCGATGATGATGTTTGTCAGATGTGACGTTTCAAGGTCAAAGTAGAGGGTCACAGTCTATAAGCAGTTAGGGCTACAGATCTCATGTTTGTGTATCAGTGCAACATCAGGGTTGAAGGTTATAAACTTTATAAAATTGAATCCATTCAAGTTTATAGCATGTTATCCAATAAGTAATAACGCTTTCTTTAGTTTAGTCCATTGATGTACCATATTGATTCTTAATCAGCTGTCATGTGTTGGAAGAAGAGAAATTATATTAACAGTTTTAAGAATAACTTTATTCAGTAAATGTGAGTTCTCAATTCCTTGCATAGTATTATCACTGACAATTGTAAAACTAGTTCTGTTGAGTAATTAAAATTCCATGTTTCCAATTTTACACTGCAAATTTTTCGAACTGAATTCTGATTAGTTTTTTGCCAGCTTCTCTCCAATTATATAACAATAATTCAGTTAGACATTAATGAAGAAAAGCAAATAGTGGGAAAATCTCAAGTCAAATAACCTCCGTTTATACATGTGGGCAATTACTTTCAGTGCATTCTTTTTTACATTTTCTTTTATATATATATATATATATATATATATATATATATATATATATATATATATATATATATACATATATATATATATTGTCAAGAGGTAAACGTCGCACACGCCACCTCTTCCTCCAATTACGAATGTAATGTAGTTTGTTAATGAGAATAATTTACTCTCTTGAAATCAGACTCATTCACTGCTTTTATTTCAAAGTTAGCTGTGGGTGTAAATTCGCCCCTAATTTATCTCCTCACCACTACCCCGTGTGAGAGACCTTTTTCATTCTTCCTTACGCTAGTGAACCGCTGAAAGTCCTTGAATTCAGGTGCTGAGTCATTCAGAGAACGATAATCCCGTCAAAGAGAAAGCAGTGCCATGCCCAGCAATGGACCATGTGCTTGGCGCCATCTTGGACACCTGGCTGAATGACCGCATGCTAAGCATGAGGATCGTATAGAAAACGTGATACCAGACGGACAATAGCAGTGATGCATGGAATGAACAGCGACTTAATCCTTACGAGGCCTTAAAAGGACAAGCGAAGGCCTGACCTCTCTCAGAAGACGTCAGAACTATCCCAGGACGCTTGGTCCTCCACTCTGCTCCTTAAGCTGCCTCTTGCAATCTCGAGTGGCAGTCCTTGTGCCTACAGTGTCCATTTGTGGTGAAGCCCTTTTAATGCTACCGCCCCCTTCAGCCCACAAAAACGAGGAAGAAGTCTCCTGACGAAGGTAATGTACGGAGATCAAGGTTCTTAAGTCTGTTTCCTTTCTGAGGCAATTTACCCACATTTAGACTTGAAATACTTTAAATTGTGTTAACGTAACGGTAACCTACAGTGAAGTGAATTACTTGTTTGTTGCTTGGAATAAGAGTCGCCAGAATCGAGGCCCATTTTGGCACTTTCCGTGCACGCCCTTGATCACGCTCCCAATACTCCTACGTAACCACGTGTATTCCAGTTACAGAGAAGAGTTGCCTGCTGTGGATCTGAGTATCATCTTGTGTGCGCAGTGGTATTACCTCTGCTTTCTCACCCGTCTTCGGTGCCCCTTTGAAACGGGCCTTTGAGTTACGTCAGGGGAAATCCACGGTTGTTGTTACCCCCCTTTGAAACAACAGGAATCTGTTTACCTGTCCAGTTTACGCTCCCTTTTCTTCTGATATGTAATTAGTGTAAATATACTCATGTAAGTGAAAATGTAAGTGTTTACCTGAAACTTCTCGCTGAAGCAGGCCTTTAGCCTACATCCTTTTGCATATATTTACTGGACTCGGGCTAAGAGTCAGATATAATAATTTTTCAATGTAAGTTCCTTTGCACTCAACCATGTATATATATATATATATATATATATATATATATGTGTGTGTATAATGTATGTATATAGATGTATGTGTATATATATATATATATATATATATATATATATATATATATATATATATATTAAGTGGAAACCACTTCTGGTATAAACATATATATATATATATA